>NW_017732063.1:812919-818621 GCF_001890085.2 Hipposideros armiger
ATGACACCTTTAAAATCCCACCACACTGAGAGCATAACCTTCCTCTGATGAATGTCTATTTTCGATGTCGTTTGAGGTGAATCATCACATCAGGACCAAGGCCATTTGCAAACCACATTGTTGTAAACAATCCACTTCTCATCACCAGTTATCAGTCTCTTCAAAATAGGATCTTTTTCCTCACGTTTAATGAGCATATTGCAGATGTTTATATGCGCTATCAAATGAACTTCTTTGAGTTCATGAGAAACCCAAATATTGAGGTTGCTTATGTATCCCCACTTCTTTAGGTGGCCATGAATGCTTGAATGATGGATGTTCAATGTTTCTCTCATGTCGTGTAACATGGGTTTGACTCGATCAATGCCGTTATTTTGTCGTCGTCAACCTCGGTGGGCCTCCCTGAATGAGGAGCATCATAGAGATCAAAATCACCAGCACGGAATTACATGAACTATCATTGGCACTGCCGTTCTTGTAGAGCATTGTCACCGTAAACTTTATGCAACTTTTCACAAGCTTGACAAGCGTTCTTCCCTTGATGGAAGTAAAACAGTAAAATATGGCAAAAATGCACAGTTTGGTCTTCCATCTTCAGCTTGTTGTAAAATCTCCAAAACTCAACCAAATCGCTCCAATTTTTTTTTTTTAGAATGAAGCTAGACTGTCCGCTGTCAAGTGACATAGCAATAACATAGATGCGAATGACTCTAGTACTTCCAAAAATGAACAAATGCCATCTGTTGCAAGCATGTGTCATGACTTTTCCGACAACCCAATAATATGACTAAGAAAAACCAATGGTGCTTTGTGTCAGGCATATATTTACTTTAAAATAACAGATTCTCGAGATATACCAATTATATAACTAAGGTATGGTTTTGATGGTGAGGATAGACTCAGGAAACACTGAACTATACAAACTGTAGTAAAGATCATCTTATTATCAAACCTAACAAATATGTACATATTTCTTTTCCTTTTGAAATTTAATCTCACTAATCTTTAGCCAGTGTGTGCATAATGTATATTTATATTTACACAAGTTCTTTATGGTTACTTTCCTGAGATTGGGATTCACAGTCCTTATGTTAGAAGCAAACTTCCTTTACTTTTGGCCAACTTTTAAAATTATAATTTATTTTTCTCAAGAAGCCTTCTTTCTCTAACTAGACAAAAGGTAATGTGAGGCCATCATAAACTCAGTACAACACATAAAAATGCAGTCAGTTTAGTTTGCCTGCAATTTTAGTGTGTTTCACTTTCAAACCATGGAAACCTAAGTACTTGGGAATTCTTCCATTTCAGTTAACTGCTGTCGGCCTATATATGTTGGCGCCTATTATTACTTATTTTTATGTGCCTATTAGCATTGGGCATGCAGCCTATAAGATAAAACAACGGTATCTCCTCCCTTCTCCAAACATCACATCACTAACATTATGCTTTTTGAATAATTCTGACTACAGGAGGAGGCTGGTATTCTAACTCCCTCGGACACTAATTAGGTGCATAACTTTTACAAATGCTTCGGTAGTTTTAGATGGGGGTTCAATTAACCTTAACTGTAAATAAGAACAAATTGCCACATTTATTACAATGCAGATTTTGAACCATCAAAATAAAAGGCTAAAGTGTTGATTCCAGAAATCATCCTAGAGGGTTATGAGAGATCCAAGAAACACTGTCTAGACATTATTGTCTTAATCTGTGACCAGATAAGACCGGTGGACGGTAATTCAGGATCTTCAACAGAAATTTCCTGAAGAAGTTCATCAAAGTGGTTATAATGTTAAAATCTGCCTCAATGTTTATTACAACATCTGTCCAATCCCTACCCAAGCCTAATACACCAAAGTAACTGCCTTTGTCTGTGAGAGCTACTGTTCCATTTGACACAGAAGCTTCCATTCACCTCTAAGATTTTCTGGTGGTTTCTTGTCACAATTTGTTTTGCTTTGAACATAAACAATGAACAGACATTACGAAGACATTTCTATTGCCAATCAGTAAAGATTCAGGGAGATTTTAGTGGGCAGGGTCAAGCTTAGGGTTTATACCACTCACTGATTCTGTGACCTTGGACAAAGCACTTAACCACTTTGGAATTCTTCCTGTGCTTGAAAGTTGAATATTAGTATCTAATGTTCAAGTTTATTGCACTGATTTCACAAGATCAAATACAGGAAGTTGTCCCACAGTGCCTACTATATAACATGTCTTCAAAAGAAGATACTATTTCTCTGTTTATTATTATTGCTGCTGTATTTTGAAAAATTATGTTGTTAATCATCAATCTGTACAACAAGCAGAACATATGACCACAATTATAATCACTTTTCTAAAAATGATTATAGTGATCAATCCTTGAGTTTTCTTCTGTCATCTATCTAAAAACTACTTTGACTTTCAGAGCTGACATCACTGACTGTTATTTTAAAGTGTATATATAGATGGACTCAACGGGGTCTGGGTCTCATTTAACCTCTCAGGAAGCTTCCTTTTATCCCTATTTTTGTCTTGCCCTTCAGAATAAGTATCTGACATTTTAATATAAATCCTACAATTTACATATTATTTTGAAGCTTGGGGCTGCAATGCTTTCAGTATATCGAGGTCCTGCTTTACCTGCTGGCCCTATGGGTATTGGGGACCAGGACCTACTACTCTCTGCTGTCATGCTCTTCTGAGTGTGTGTAACAGGACATTTTTTCCCACTCAGCATATACATCTCCTCTGATATCAGCCATGTTTTGCAGGCCTGTTTGTACCAAAGCACTTGATGTCTCCCATAAGGACCCCTGTGAGTTTCAATTTTGAGAGATCGGTGTGATAAAGCCTCTCAGTGATTTTTGGCCTTAGTGCATGTCTCAATCAGGAGCTCAGCAGTCCCTCGGACTATAACAGCTTGAGGTTAAAGATGCTTCATTTTCAGGTTCACAGGAACACATCAAATTTAAACTACTGGCTGCATAACCCCCAGGCTACACCAATCTAAAACTTCTTCATAATGTGCATTGCTCAACCTGGCTATACCTTTGATTTTTGGGGGGAAGGGGGAAGTTGGGGACCAGCTGTGGGGACAAGATGAGAAAGGATGGTAAAGGAAAGATGTTTTTCACTAAATTAAAAGATCAAAATGAAATGGTTGGTGGGTCTACTCAGTAAGTAGAAGGCTTGACTAAGCTGCATGTTGAGCGTGAAGGTGACTGATGCTGTCAGCGGTGCACCATTGTAGTTCCTCAAAAACAGCCTGCCATGGACTGAAAGTCTGTGCCCCTGCCCCATAAAAATGTACTCGTGGAAGCCCTAGCCTGCAAAGTGATCACCTTCACAGACGGGGCCTTAGGGAGGCAATTAGGTTTAGATGGGATGACTAGGGAGGGGGTTCCATCATGGGGTTAGTATCCTTATAAGAAGAGGAAGATAGTCCATTGCTTGCTCGCTCTCCACACCCCCCACGCCCACTCCCGGCATGAAGACATAGCAAGAAGACGGACTTGTGCAAGCCAGAAAGAGGGCTCTCACCAGACGCTGCACCTGCTGGCATCTTGAATCTGGACTTCCAGTCACCAGAACTAAGAGAAAAAGATGCTAGTTGTGTGAGCCACCCAGTCTGTGGTATTTTGTTATGGCAACCCAAGCTAAGCCACAGCCCACCAAGCATCCCCCTCTTTCTCATTCAAATATCATGATATTCATGCCACTGTCCTTTTCTTTCCTTGCCTAAAATGCTTTCCTCCATTACTATATCTCTCTAAATGTCTTCCTAGTTTAAACTTCACATAGAAAAATGTTTATAACTCTTTAGGGATTAGATGCACAGGTTGGTGGACCCAACCACCATCATCTCTACCCTTTTTTTTTTCTTTCTTCTTTTTCTTTTTTTTTTTACTGTAATAGCTTCTTACCGGTTTTCTGCTTCTGCCTTCACCACTCTTGTTGTATTCTCAACTCAGTCAAAATTACTCTGTTAAAATAACATAGATCGAATGATGCTTTTTCTCGAAGCCTCCCAGTGTCCTTTATTATTCAGAATAAAGTTCACTATCTCTAAGTGGCCTATAGATCCCCTTCACTGCTCTCTGCAATGTTTCTGACCCGATCTATGACTTTTCCTTGCACTCTTCTCCATCCACACTAGACCCCCTGGTTTCTGTGAATGTGCTAGGTATTCTTCTCACTCGGGACCTTCGCACCAGCTGCTCCTGCTGCCTGGACTGTCCTTCATCCAATTATCTACATGTTTTGCTCACATACTTCTCCAGTTCTTTTTCCAAATATTATCTTTTCAGTGAAGCTTCCCCTAAAGTGCCTAGTGATATTACCCTCCTCCAACATTCCCTTTCCATTTACCTCATTTATTTGATTCATGACAGTCTATCATACATTTAACTTAATTATATATTGTCTGACTCCTCCCAACATGCAAAATCACAAGGGAAGGAATTTGTCTGTATTGTTAGCTGCAGTAGTCCCAGAAACAACAACAGATAATTAAACGTTAGTATTGAGGAAAAAAATATTACAATTTTAATTAGTGATCTCTTGTAGATGCAAAGACAGTTTATTCAGTTGTCCTCCTTACCTCTGCAACTTGTGTATCAATGAAGAATGCTTTTGGCTAAAGTTGCCTTAAAGCATGCCAACTTGACAAGAAAGGTAGTGATACTGGGGTTGAGTACGTGACATGGGGTGGAGGATACACTCTTTCCATCCTGCTATTCTGCCATTCTCTGTGTATGAATATGTCTTCTTGTATGGTTCCAAGATAGCTGCATAAGACTCTTTCCCTCACATTCTATTTTCTTTTCTCAATGTAAACATTTCTGTTGTGAAAAATAGGGCACAGCTCACTCCTAGACCAAACATTGCACAAAGGAATACAATCGTCACGACTGGATTAGATAAACCATGAGTCATCCTGTGGAGCTGGATGCACTGGACCCAGAACAACAATGAAGCCCCATCTGTGAGAGGATGACTGACAGCTGTTGGGGAGGTGACCTGCAGTGCATGGTGAAAATTGTGAAGATTAGAGCTCACTGATTGACTTGGTATATAGCCCAACCTACAGGTAAATATAGACAGTTATATTTGGTTTAAAGATTCGTCCAGGCTCAGCTTGCTATCAAGTAGCAATTCTGAAAATGAGGGGATTTAACAAAGAAATTGGTGTAGTGTAATGACTAAAAATTGAAAGAGGAGGTCTTGATAACTATCAAATCAACATTGTCATTAGTTTTATAATGTTTATTCCATGCTATGTATCGACAACATAGGATGGGGACAAACAGTTTGGGTTTTGGGTTTAAAGTCAGGCAGGCATTCATTGACCTTACCTCTGAATTTTGGGGCTGTGTGAGATTGAGCAAATTACTTCATTTCTCTGACCTCCTATATAAAATAAGGGTCATTACTAATCACATTATAAACTCACTCACTTTAAAAAATGTTATTCCCTTTTAGGTGATCCTACAGTGCTCCTTTTCTACTCACCTAGCTTACACCCTAGCCCATCTGCCCAAAAGCCTATTTCCTTTCATCTTCAAAGTTTATACCAAAATGTGTTTTAATGTTCTTTGTAAGTACACTAGGTGTGACAATTACGTTCACGACCTCATCCTAGAAAAACTGCTGCATACCTCATTGCTGAATATCACTATATTGACCTTTGAAGTACTCCCCTTGGGGAGCTATGT
>NW_017732063.1:823786-825015 GCF_001890085.2 Hipposideros armiger
TAAAGATTCCTTATATATCTTCTTTATTACAAAAAATTGAATTGTTGAACTATATTTTTCATTGTCTACTACAACAAGATGACTACAATGGAATTCAGTAAAACAATTTTCAAAGGCAGTAATAAACTTGTCACATGAATGGATGATGTAAAAATTCCATTTCATTGGCTTCAAGATTTTCATAACTTTCTTGTCCAGGAAGAAACCAATATTAGCACTGCTGGGAATCAAGCTCCCTACTTGAAAGAACAGTAAAAACAGTAGAAAAGACTGTGAGGAGATTGAACATGAAAGGGAAAGATTTAGAGAATCAATCAACAGGAAACTGTCCAACATTTTTTCCCTGAAGAAAAACCATCATATAAACCTGCTGTCTTTATTATCTAGCTTGGAGCAGCGATCTCAGTGGGTTGAAACTTTGTTTACTTTTTGATTCAGCTACATTTCTACCTGCCGCTAATTCCCAGCAGGATGCCATCAGGGTATTTAAGCCCACTTAGACCTCTGTCAAAAAAGGAATAGCCGTTGACTGCATTGAAATAGATCTTATTAAGACATCTTTCATGTGAAACAAGGCTAAAAGCATGCAGGGGTGAAGAATAAGCCATTTGGGGGAAAATGAAAGATTTTCAAGATTCTATAAATTTTCAGTCCTTAAGAATAACTTGATGATGTTTACATATTCTAGGTTATGTCAGGCTAAATTTAAATAATAGAGTATTAAGGTTTTATAGCATCATGGAAAAAAAATAGTAGAACCGTTTCTTTCTTTCCCTAGTTACCATAGTACAATTGTGATGTGTTAAAACAATCTTTTAGTTTTCTTTAATGTTCAGATAATATCTATAAACAACAAAGTTCTATCACTTTAAGAAACAAAAACCTGTTGACCTTTGTGAATTTATGTTATGTATTATGTTATGTAATTATCTCTGTAACAAGATAAAATCTACTCACACTGCATTTCAATGTCCAAAAAAAATTAGAGGGTTTTTTTTTGTGTTTTGTGGGGGTTTTTTTGTTTTTGTTGTTTATAATATCTAATAATTCTATGATTCCCTCACTTTTCTCTGGTAGAAGGGTTTAAAATTGACAATGAACTAAACCTGAATTGTTTCTAGTTTAAAAATATTCATTTTCAGTTTAAACAATCCTTTTCATGTAAATGGAAGACATTTCCAATTCTTTCCATTCTGGCAAATATTTGATCTAAACCACACACTGCCCCC
>NW_017732063.1:830941-832828 GCF_001890085.2 Hipposideros armiger
CAAGCTAAAGAGGTTATCTAATTACTACAGATATAGCAGTTTAGACAGGATCTTTGTCTTTGATTCCTTTCATAAGCCAGTGGAAACAGTGCAGATCAATCATATAGATCCCATTCTACCACATCACCTAAATTTGTATAAAATAATAAAATAAAATAAAACAAAATAAAATTCTGCAGAGCTTTGTCCAGGGTTACTTTTAAGGGAGGAGTGTAGGGCAGTGAAATGGAATTGGAACCAGTTATATCATGGTAGTATGACAAAAAAGAAGTGTATGTTTCTCTTCGTTTGCTTATTTTAAGAGCATGGATTTTCAAAAATTTAATTGAACTAACTTTATGATGGTTGACTAGCCTAGGATTTAAATGAAGGTTGTGAGATACACCTCACACCTGTAAGAATTGCTATTATCAAAATGACAAGTAATAACAATTGTTGGAGAGGTTGTTGTGGAAAAGGAATCCTCATATACAGCTGGTGGGAACGCAAATTGGTATAACCACTAAGGAAAACAGTATGGAATTTCCTCAAAAAATTAAGAATAGAATTCCCAAATGACCCAGCAATCCCTCTTCTGGGTATCTATCCAAAAATATGAAAATATTTGTCTGTAAAGATATATGCACCCCTATATTCACTGTAGCATTATTCACAATGGCCAAGACAAGGAAACAACCAAAGTGTCCTTCAATAGATGATTGGATAAAGAAGATGTGAGATTATATATATACACACAATGGAATACTACTGGGCCATAAGAAAAAATGAAATCCTGAACATTTGTGACAACATGAATGGACCTTGAGATTATCATGCTAGGCAAAATAAGTCACACAGAAAAAGTTGAGAACCATATGATTTCACTGATATGTGGGATATAAAATTGAAAGCAATATATGAACAAGACAAACAAGCAAAAACTCATAGACACNTACCATTTTTGACAACATGGATGGACCTAGAGGGTATTATGTTAAGTGAAATAAGTCAGATAGAGAAAGACAAGTACCATATGATCTCACTTATACATGGAATCCAAAAAAACAAAATAAAGTAAAAAAACAAAACAGAAATAAGCTCATAGATATAGAGAATAAACTGATAGTTGCTTGATGGGAAGGGGTTTGGAGGGCTAAGTAAAAAAGGTGAAGGGATTAAGAAGTACAAATCAGCAGTTACAAAATAGTCACAAGGATGTAATGCATAGCACAGGGGATGTAGTCAACAATATTGCGTTAACTATGTATGGTATCAGGTGGGTACTAGATTTATCAGGCGATCACTTCACAAGTTATATAAATGTCTAATCACTATGTTGTATACCTGAAACTAATATCATGCATTTGATTACTGTAATTGAAAAACAAAAAAACATTAAAAAAATCAGATATATAAGGCAATCCATTGTGTGAATGTCAGATAGCCTTTTTCCCCAACCATCGATTTCATATTTAGACCCTGTCCATTGAACTTAAGAACAAAGTGACTATGTTGACAGTAATGGAGGTTATTTATGAGATCAGTAAAATGGGCTTTCCTTGGCCAAGGCTGATGTTGCTAAAGCCACTGTTGAACATGGACATATCCAGATTAAAGATCGACCCTGAACACAAAATATGGCATCATTTCCTAGGGTATCAGACAGATACCAGGTTGTACAGAGATCAATCACATTGGAGAACGTTTTTCACACAGGGGGCAGCCCTTTTTACTCACTGAAGTAGACACTTTGCCTGGCTATGTATTTCCATTCTCTGCCAGTAATGCTTCTGCCACACGTCATTTTTCTAACTAAGGAACTCGTTTTGCAGTAAACGAAGGTCAAGATTGGACTCATGATAATAAATTTAAAGGGTTTGCTATAGTCCTGAAGCAGCTGGCCTGAAC
>NW_017732063.1:833025-835656 GCF_001890085.2 Hipposideros armiger
TCAGATTTCCTAGATTTTAATCTAGGCTTTACATATCTAACTTTGGGAAAATTACTTAACCAATATACTCAAGCCAGGAACACTATAAGCTCAAGTGAATAAAGTGGAGATAAGATAATGTGCTTGTATTAGTTATCTATTGGCACCATAACCATGCATAAAAAGAACAAAAACAAACAAAAACCCTCCAACACTCAGTGGCTTGTGACCTAACCATTTATTTCTCATTGTCATTGCTGTGGGGCAGCTGTGATTTGACTCCAGCTTGTGGCTTGGATTAAGGTCTGTTTCATGTAATGCTTTTCTCATGATCATGGTAGAACAAGATGGCAAGATTATCTGCACAAGCTCAAGGCAAGTACATGTTCTATCATCCTACTGGCCAAAGGAAATGATATGGCTGAGTCTGTCATTACCGGGAGGGAAAGAGTACCTCTCCCTATCAAAATGGAGGAAGGGAGAAATAAATATATATTTGCTGAGCAATAATCTAATTACCACAGGGTGCCCCCTTGTCCATAAATGTTCATAAACTTCCCATATGAAAATAATTTCATCTTCTTCCCAGAAGACCTAATAGCAGCATGAGGCTCAAGGTCCAGGAAATCATAATATGTATTAGGTCACAATGTGGATTCTCTTGATCTATAGATTTATGAATCAATGTTCTGTCCCCCTTCAAATGCTCATAAACATTTATACAGAGTACACTGGTGGTACAGTGACAGAATGACAATAGATAATCTTATTAAAAACAAACAAAAAACTAAAGAGTATATGACACCTTGTAATTACTGATACACAGCAATTTTGAAATCTCACCAGGCAAATGTTACCAGGTCCCTCTACACTGGGGATATATACTGTTTCTTTCTTAGGTCCCATTTTATTCCTGGGAAGTAGCTCCCAAGTCCATTGTCTTTCACAAAACTTGCTTCTACCCTCTTGTTCTTTTCTCAAAAACCTCTTTGCCCTTTTCTGGATAGGGAAATATGCCCTCTGGTTAGCTGGCAACTTTTTCAATCCAAATTCTGCTTGTAGATAGTTGAGATTCCAGAAGTTTTGTTGGTTTGTTTGATTGCTTGTTTCTTCTGGTTTTGAATCTTCCTGTCTTTTTCAGCAGGGCTGAAATCACACCAACACAGATGCCTCAAAAACTTTGCTTTCTATACATTCGATTCCAAATAACAATAGTTTATGAACCATAAAATACTTCCTCAGTTATTTTCATCAATATCTTGCTGTTTTTTTCTATTTTGTTTGTTTGTTTGTTTGTTTGTTTGTTTTGTTTTAATCTTCCATATGCAATGCACACAGAGATATAGACAGAGGAGACAAATAGAATGTGGGGAAATCAAAGAATATAACTATTAACTAACAAGCATGTACTTCACTAGTAAACTTGCTTTCTGTGGAAAGAACAATGTTTTCTTTTTTAAAAAAAACAAACTTGCTTTGGTTAACAGCTTCGATGTGTTTGGATGACATTTAAAAACAACCTCAATTGAAAATAGAGGAACAGAATTCCTCCATGTCACCAGTAGTACTATGAAGAGAACTGAATATCATTTACCAGATAAAAGGCTAGTAATATAGAACAAAGAAAACACAAAGATTAAGATGCCTGTATGTGCCTCCAAAGCTAAAACAGTAAAAATACAGGTATTTGTTTTCTATTGAGGCAATAAAAAATTATTCAGTGGCTTACAAATAACACANATTTCGCAACAATAAAAAGTATATAGAAATCAGTCAAACATTTCTCAATTAAAAGTAATCAAATCAACTTTTATGAGTCAGTATTACAAACATTATAACTCTAAGATGCATAGACAGCCTCATCCGGCCTGTGATAATAAGAGAGTGATTATATGAAGAAAATAACATTGTGATTATATTCTTTTATAAATGAATTCAGCATGGGTTCCTTTCAAATTTCTCCTTGATATGAATAGTTCTTGTTGTTACTGGGTAATTTGAGACTAGCTAAGTTATATCTCCTAAGGGCATCAAGATTTAATGTCACCTCTTTCTCCTCAGAAGTGTTTCAACGATATGCATGGTTCACTCTGTTTAATGATCTGGGACAATGGGAATGTGCACATCTTGTTTTGTGGTTTTCTGCAGATAAGATATTCATGAGTATTTTGACATTCATGAGTAAAATGAGCCAAGTACCACTGTTTTCCTTCTTATAGAAAGCTACGAAGCATAAAAAGAGTAATTTCAGACATATATTCTAATCTACTGTATGTCTGTCCTGTATCTACTTCAAAAGGTGAAAACCAAGCAGAATAATTTTGAAGCAGTATATTTTAATCAAGATTTATTGATTTTTCTGCTTTAAAACACTTTAAATGGTTCATATTCAATATACCAATGAACCTGATATTGCCAGCCACCATTATGTTATGAAAGGACTATAGATTAGAAATAATAATAGAGTTGCTTTTTATTACTCTTTACAAAAAGTCCTAACATCAATCAGAAATAGCACTGAGGTTAAAAAAAAAACAATGAGGCATGTGGTAATGCAATATCATGGTTTGTTTGTTTGCTATTAAAAACAACAAAAAACAAGTTAGAACTAATGTAGGATCTAGAATAGTACTATTCTTGATCACAGAATGT
>NW_017732063.1:836031-842640 GCF_001890085.2 Hipposideros armiger
TGACTAATTTGTTTTATACCTGGAAATTTGGACTATTTATTGCCCTCCACGTACCCCCTTTTTAATTTTTCAATTACAGTTGACATTCAATATTATATTAATTTCAGGGGTACAGCATAGTGGTTAGACATTTATATAATTTAAGAAGTGATCCCCCTGTCTAGTACCCACCTGGCACTATAACTAGTAATTACCAGATTATTGACGATATTCCCTATGCTTTACAGCCCCATGATTATTTTATAACTACCATTTTGTACTTCTTAATCTCTTCACTTTTTTCACCCTGCCCCCAACCCCCTCCCATCTATCACCCCAGTAAATTAAGTCTAAATTGGTTGTTACAAGGTTGTTACGGGGATGTAGGTTATAGCATAAGGAATGTAGCCAGTAATAGTGTAAGCCTGCTGTTTCTTAAAGTTAAACTGCCTAAAATAATCATTATGCCAAAGAGACACATTTTGGGGTGACAAATCCTGTTCCCCTACAGCTGCTAGGCTGGCTGCAAAACTGGACAGCCTGTTACTTGTCCTGCACATTGTAGGCAGTTGTAACACAGGTAAGTACTTGTGTAATGCATTGAGCTACAATATTATGATTAGTACTTCCGTGGGGGATAGGAATTTTTCAGCTCCATCATAACCTTATAGGACTACCATCACACATGTGGTCCCTCATTAACCAGTATGTCGTTATGTGGTAAATGGTATTTGAATTGTATAACTTCATTAATATCTCTGAGACCAAGTATCATTATATCAACATTTCCTTCTTGAATTGTAAAATTAATTTTTAATATATGAAACAGATAATTTATCCTGAATTTATGACTGTCCTCACATAGATACCAATGTTACAAATATACTACTAACGTGATATTTTATATTGTTTGATGCATATTTTTATATAATACTCCACACTTTACACTCATTGAGTTATTTTCTGTAACTTTATTTATTGATAAATTGTAAGAGTTAAAAATGATGACATAGTTGTTTAGAAAGAGCTTATCTTAGAATTTGGTCATTTCCTCCATTTAATATTTATATTTGTTTAAAATTTCTTAATAAACCTTTCTAAGGATATAGCTATCTAGTCATCTAATACGATATGCTCATTTTCCCATACCACATTTAGCAAGGATTTGTTTGATATTTCTGCACTTTAATATATTGGCTTAGAAAACTTGAAAACTCTACTTATAAAAGACAGGGGAATCATTATTTTAGAGCATTTTATAGTCTCTTTATTGCAATTATTTCCTTAAAATGATTATCTCCTTTAAGTGACCCTTGATGTTTCTTGATTCAACAATAACATTTAATTTCCTGAATTCAACATTTTAAAATAAATTCTCTAAGAAGTAACAGAAATACAATTTTGATGCTGCATTAACCTCAGACCCAGTTTTCAATCTAGCTTCTAATTATTGGGCTAAATGAAAGAAAATTGCATTTTAGATTAGAGATCATTTTTATGGCAATAGGTATCATCTTATTTTGGAACACTTGCAATTCTTCTTTGAGTAAGCCTCAAGCATTTTGAAATAGTAGAAAGTGGTGGTGTCTAAGGCATCCCAATGCACACATCACTTAAAAGTTACCAATTTAATGAGCTGTCCACAGCACACTTATTTCACACCTTCTCTGAGACACCATTTTAATGGAATAATAGATTGGTGAATCCATAGTGAGGTTCCCATGACAATGTCTTCATAGAAAAAAAAATAGAATAAAACTCTAACAGATAATCTAGGATGACTATTAGCAAATTTCTTTAGACAATGAGAAACAAGATTAAGACCAAAGGACACAGAAAAATAAGCAGATTAAAATTTTCTTTCAATTTTTGTCTAGATATATGACCTTAATTACGTTTAATTTGCCTAGCTTTCAATCTATGACCAGCATCTAGCTGTTAAATGAAAACAGGATTTAAAAAACAAATTCAATGCCCCTTTTTTTCTCTGTNAAACATAAAATAAAGTGAAGATTGTGGGCTTTCAATGCTCTTTAAATTAATAATTATCAAACTTGAAGCTTTTTTTATGTAATTACTATAGTTTTATGACTACTTTTTTGATATTGGGATGAGGAAAACTCAGGTTCATGAGAATTTGATAAGGCTTAGGCTCTATTTCTTTTCAGAGATGTCTAAAACAATTCAGAAAATGCACTTATTTCTCTACTTTTGAAGTCACTAACACATGAAATTTCACAAGTTCCCCTTATAACTTATTTCAGAACTTTACCATTGACATTAAGAGAGTCATCTGTGCAGGCAAATTTTTGTTTTTGTTTTCATTCCAGCATATTTTATTTCTTTACTGAACAAACACAATTCACTTAACCTCTCTGAGTCAAATGAAGTTCATTTAATATATATTTCTACTTTATAGAGCTGCTATAATAATTGAATAAAATTGAATACTTACACGTACAGTCTGATATTTCAGATGTTCACTATATTATGTCCCTAGAATCACTTTAGTCTAGCTCATCTAATAGGAAGGAGGTTGTGTTTTTCAATTTCTACAACTCTAGATACTTCCACGTCTTATTCTACTGCATTCCTAGTATTCTCATGACGGATTACTTATTTGTATATTTCAGAATGTTTATTTTTAAATAATTATAAAATAGTGAGTGACCTTCTCAGTGTTTTTATATAGTAGCTGACAACTAATTCATTGTCTCACTACATTTGAATTCCTTCATTTTCATTAGCTGTGGAACTTATTCTCCCAAATCCCATAATCAGATCAATAGGGATATTTGATATATCTCTTTGTAATTTAGAGTTGAATGATTTGTCCTACTCAAAACGAATTAGGAGGCATATTATTGAAGATAGTACAGTTCACTGTACTGATTCTCCCTATCTAAATGTAATGACATTATTTTATGTATTTATTTTAAATAGTGTTTAGTTTGAGTTAAATATTCTACTTACCAATGTTGGCTCTCTGAATCAGTATTTTAAATGGAAAACTCATGACATGTTTTGTCTATTTTTCAAAAGTCATTTATTTATATGAAAAACCAAAATCAATCAATGATATATTTCCCGTTTTGTTCGATAACCTTTTGCCATCTTTCAGTGAGTTTCATAATTCCTTGTTCATAGAAGGACCTGTCTCTATTTGCGAAAAACTGAACAAGGTGCTGATTTACAGCGTCATTTGAATTGAACATTATACCACGCAAGGAGTTTTGAAGGGAGCGAAACAAGTGGAAGTCTGATGGTGCAAGGTCAGGCGAGTGTGGTGGGTGTGACAACACATCTCATCCAAGCTCCAATCATTTTTGATGGGTGATCAAACTTATGTGTGGCCTCGCGTTGTCATGATGGAACACTACTCCTTTATAATTAACAAGCTCTGGACGTTTCTGGATGATGGATTCGTTCAAACTGTCCAATTGCCAACAGTACACATTTGAATTGATTGTTTGGTTCTTTGGTAGGAGCTCAAAAAACATGACATCTTTAAAATCCCACATTCCTGTGTGATAATGTTTGCTAAGGACTGAACAAAGAATACTAGAAATGCAGTAGACTAAGAGGTGGAAACACGTAGATTTGGGGAAATTGAAAATCACAGCCTCCTTCCTATTAGATAATGTATCTACAGTGTCAAATGCAGAGACTTTCTATACTTATTCTGAAATTTATCAAGCTTATTGTAAGAAAAAGAACAAGATATTAAGAAACATGACTTTCAATTTGTAGAAAATTATTTTGCAAATAATGTGTGATGGACTGTAGTAACTGGAAGACCCAGCTATGATGATCATGAGTAGAGTTTCAAATAAATGGACATTCTTTTCATGATACACTCTCTTTGTGCCTACTGTTATTTCTTTGTTTTAGGCAAAAATGTGGAAAGTTCTGGACTTCAGAGGTTGAAGACACTCAATTATAATTAAATGAATGAGAGCATGAATTATTGAACTAAGATGAAATTCTTATAAGCATTACACTTACATACCTGTTGGTCAAGTTTGACTTTCTCAACTTCACTGTCATCTCTACATTGGGATAATATCAACTCATGGTTTTGTGGATGTCGAATGATGCTACATGTGAAAAAGTACAATGTTATACATTCACTCATTAAACAAAAATTTATTGAGTAACTACTGAATGCAAATAATTGTTCTGTGTATTTGGAATATATTAGTGAAGATAGTGAATTTATAGTCATTTATTATGATAAGAGTGATGATGATCATGGTCAGTACTACAAAAATTGCTAAAAATTTAATAAAGCATAGTATGTACCAAGTAATGTTATAAGTATTTTATGCATAATTTCATGCCTCCATAAAACCTATGTTATTTGGATTTATCCCTAATCTATAAATGAAAAATTTAAANTTCTCACAAGGGCTGCCACAGATAAAGGGAACCTGGGGTGTCTGACATGGGCTGACAGAAGGTCAAAGTTCTTACAGTGTCAGCTCCTCTACCCCTCCCCACTCCCCACCCCTAGCCCCAATCTTTGTCTGTGGGATCAGGTGGGAGCAAGAATGCTGAGAATCTTTTTATCCTCTTTCTAAACTTGCATTGGCAGGAGAAAAATATTTGTGGAACTAGGTCCTTGGACATAGCACTTCTTGTAGATTTAGTAGGGTTCTCTTGGTTTATTGATTCATTCTCCCCTAGAGACAGTCTCTGCCTACTGTGTTCCATAGGGAAGGACAAGTCAGCCCCACTTGATGAGGTTTTTCTTCATTTTTGTTCTGTCTTGAGATCTTGACTTTTTGTGATGAGTGAGAATATCCTCCCTGGTTTCCACCATCTGGAGAGTACACTTAACTGGGGTAGGCTGAGCCTACCCCAGTAATCTTAGGCCTTCTTAACACCCATCATGCTTTCTAGTTTCAATCTTTGATCAAAGACCTAAACATAAGACCTGAAACAATAAACTGCAAAGAAGAAAGAGTAGGTACTAAACTAAGGGGTTTGGGGTCCAAAGAAGATTTTATGAATTTGACCTGAAAGGGAAGTAAAAGCTAAAATAAATGAATGGGACTATAGCAAACTAAAAAGCTTCTATGCAGCAAAAGAAACCATCAACAAAACAAAGAGGCAACAAACTGAATGAGAGAAGATATTTGTAAACAAATCCTTCTTAAGGGGCTAATACTCAAACTATGTAAGGAAATCATACAACTCAACAATAAAAAGACAAACAGTCCAATTTAAAAAAAATGGACAGAGGACATGAACAGACACTTCTCCCAAGAAGACATACAAACGGCCAACAGATATATGAAAAAGTGTTCAACTTGACTAGCTATTAGGGAAATGCAAATCAAAACCACAATGAGATATCACCTCACACCTGTTAGAATGGCTATCATCAAAAAGACAAATATTAATAAGTGTTGGAGAAGCTGTGGAGAAAAAGGAACCCTCATACGCTGTTGGTGGAAATGTAGATTGGTGCAGCCATCTATATATAGAGATATATTTCTTTATTAAGAAAAATATATCTTTATAGGTTGGCTGCTTTTTACTCATTATTAAACTTTGAGAGTCTATTATACAGTGAGTATAAAGAAGTATTTTACTGTATATCCTCATAGTAATTATAAGCACACTAAATTTGATGCAAGCCATATAGAGAGGGACATTTTCTACTGCAGAAGAAACTATATAAAAAATATTCAAACTATAAACTAAAATGATCTTGGTGAAAATTAGAATTCTAAATGTTTAATTTTAGATTTAAATGTGCTTAATTAACAGTAGTATTTTTTTTCTTATTTTACTGATAAGGATGAAGAAGGAGGTTAAAGTAAGGCATATAGGGTAAAGAGTNCTGATTTCCTTTTTGGTAGCTCTGAGGGCAAATCTGTTTACTTGCTCTTTTGGGTTGTTAAAAGAATTTAAATTTACTTCCTTGAGTTGTAAGACTGAAAGCCCTATTTTCTTGTTGGCTGCCAGCTGAGGGCCACTCCAAGCTTCTAGAAGCAGCTCAAATGCCTTGACCAAAAAAACAAAAAAAAACCCACCAAAAACCAAAAAAAAAAAAAAAACCTCAAGTCCCGCTCATGTTTCAAATCTCTTCTTCCATAGTTCCATTTCTCTGACCCACTCTTTAGCCTTCGCCTTCCACTTTTTAAGGACCCCCATGATTATGCATGTGTATGATTTAATCAATATAATGTGTCTACTTTAAAGTCCATAAACTTAACTTCATCTGGATAGTTTTTTTCACCACATAATATAACAAATTCAGGTTTACACCAAGGACACATTTGGGGTGGGAAGCGATTATACTGCCTACCATTATATATATGTCGCCTTCATAGGAGCAATTACTTATTAGAAGTTGAGATTCAACACATGGTAAAAATGAAAAGTACCACGGGGTGGACTTGTAGATAATGGTAAACTTGTTTTTGGTTTTTTGGCTAATTTGAAAAATGAGGATGTGGATATCTGCAGAGAAGTGAGATTTATTCATTCCTTTACCATTTGTTAACTTTTTTCAGAAGGCTTTGAGAAAAATGAATTACTTTTTAAATTGAAAGTAATATTCTGAAAAATAGTAGTGTTGAAAAAAAGGAAGACTGATGATATAGAAATAAGTTGAAGATT
>NW_017732063.1:844940-847506 GCF_001890085.2 Hipposideros armiger
CCTTTGGAGATTCAGTTATATCACCAGAATGAGAGTTACAGTTTACTCTGCTGAAGAAAAGCCCTCTTCAATAATGGTATGTATTAAGAGTCAGTGACCAATATAAACTGTTTTCTCCACGAAAGTCAGGAATCACAGGAGCAGGAATCACAAGGTGGAAATGGGACGACTCCTCTCTCTGTTACCCTTTGTGATGCATGAATGAAAGGGTTGCTTGCCTTTTAGCCACTTTGAACTCCTTATGCCAATCAAACAACAGGCAAAGAAGGGAGTTACTATACTGGCCAGCGTAAACGGTCCTGACTATCAAGGGGATATTATATTTCCACTGCCTATAAGGGATAAGAAGAAATTTGTTTGGAAGGCAGGGGACACCCTGAGCCTATTATTTATACTCAGGTGTTATACTATTTCATAAAAACTACTTTGGTAGGCAGTTTTGCTAATGACTAAGACCCATCAGGAAAAAGATGCTTAGGTCACCCAATTAGGCAAGGAAACAGGGCCAACTGGGTTCACAGTTCAGGAAAGAGGAAATGTGATCACAAACATCATAGATAAGTTATGATCATGTGACTACTTGCAGAAATGAGAACTTTAATAGTTGTAAGCATCTCCACCTTATTTTAATTTGGATATATTTATAAATATGTTAACTGGCTCTTTCCTTTTTTGTTTCTCCTCATTTCTCTCTCTATTTTTTTTTTACCTTCTAATGTAAGATTAGCTGATAGTAGTTAACTTATATTTATGTTTCAATAATCCAAAGGTGAGCATGTCTGATCTAGAAGAAAAAGGAGCATCACTGTAAGGAGAATACATTGAGATTTGGGACATTGTTTTATCTTTTGTGGATATAATTAGTGTATTTGTGATTTTATTAAAGATAATTGCATTATGAAGGGAGTCATTTAGGTTACAACAGTGATGATGAGCTTTGAAGGATTGAGAATATGGGTTTCACATTGTGTGAATATACACTGACAAGAATAAACTGTCCACCTATACATCTGTGATATTAAAAAACAATTCTATTTGAATTTTGTTATTTTCCAGTTTATTACAATTTACTGACAATAATAAAATAGTTTTATTATTATGGCTATGGGTTTCTTCAAATTTAGAATATTTCTGTTTCTTCACCATCCTCTAAAAAAATAGCCCAGTTGTGTGGATACCTACACAGGGCTTTATTCTTGTCTTTTTTCGTTGTTGCTGTTGATTTTTCTGAACTCATTTGTATTGCTACATGTGCTATTGGTTGATATAGTTTATAAGAAACTCAATTACTATATAATTTAATGTGTTTGCTATTAGTTTCCATTAGTCATTCCATTATAGTATGAAACTTGATTTACCAGGACAATTGCTAGCCTTTGCTGCTTATTATATAGCTTTATAAATTAATACCATTATATGTCCCTTTAATTAAAGTTTNAAGTGGAATGATACACACCTACCTAAAGAGATTTTTAAGCTTATTTTTAGGAGTCAAAAGCAAATTTGAAGATACTACAATGGGATTAAACCAGTTATGGACAAATTCACAGACACGTACACATTCTAACACTCTAACAGGTATTGCAATAGTATGTGAAGATATAGAGAAAGTATTTGGAGGCCATATTCTTACTGATGACGGTTCTTACCTCTGGGTAGAGAATTAAGATGGTGGAGATTAATAAAGAATTTAATTTTAGCAATAAATTTAAAATATAAGAATAAAATAAATCTACTACAACTGATTATAGAATATTTTAGTCTGAAGTTCTCCTTAAGAATTGTTCATAGAAAAGGAGTCAGCACAACAAAAGAAAATGCATGTTCCCACGGGTCAGTAGGCTTCACCCAAGCGAGAGAAATGGACCTAGGTCTGTGTTCATTTTCAGTAATCTAATGTGACCAGGTATGGACAGCAAATTGGAAATACAATCAGACAGGTCATTTATGGTCACCACTTGATGCAGAAAAGAAGGAAATGAACAAAAACTGCAGGTACTATGGAAAAAAACAAACCCTCAACACTAGATATTACTGAGCTGGAGAGAAACAACTGCATCAATAAATACATGAATGAAATTTAGAGAAGGTGCAACATTTGAAGTTTTCTTGCAAACCTACTACATGTGATTATATTGTGTAAAACACCTGACCACCTTTTTAAGAAAATCTATATTACTGACTCACCATTTAATGTAGCATTTCTTTAAATAATATGTTAGTTTCCTTGAATGAAATTTTATGTAGAAACCAGGTCCCATTCTACCTCATTGCTTGTCAGGATTATGTTGTGTATGGGAGTAGGGATTCATTTGGGATCTTGAAGCTAAATCAGTATAACGTATTAAATCATACTGAGGCTCAAATGTCAGATTTCCTAGATTTTAATCTAGGCTTTACATATCTAACTTTGGGAAAATTACTTAACCAATATACTCAAGCCAGGAACACTATAAGCTCAAGTGAATAAAGTGGAGATAAGATAATGTGCTTGTATTAGTTATCTATTGGCACCATAACCATGCATAAAAAGAACAAAAACAAACAAAAACCCTCCAACACTCAG
>NW_017732063.1:853509-854681 GCF_001890085.2 Hipposideros armiger
TCATGACTTTTCTGACAACCATATATATGTATACATATTAATAATTTATGTAATAAGTGTTAAAAAAATGGAAAACAAAATGCCTATTTTTAGTTACTAATAGTAAAATATATTTAAATGATTGAAATAGCAGATTATGCCAATTTATATTTCTTTGGATTGTATATAGGAACATTCTTAGATAGACTTTCAAATAGACTATGAGTTGCTAGACTAGTGGATAGTAGAAAAGAATCATCAATTTTTACTCTGTCAAAAATAAAGAAGAACCACAAGTGAACTATCTCTCTATTTCCAAGAATTATATTTAGAATTCAAATATCTCTCTTTCTGGATATGACTAATTTTTTATTGGTACACAAAATATATTGATAAGAAATATCTCTGCTTACTTTCTCACTTAATAAATATGTTAACTTTATATTACTTAAGAAGTAGAAATTGAAATCCTGTCAAATTAAGTGTAACTAATATCAGGTCATTTGCCATTAATTTTGGAAATTAAGAGGCACATTGAGGAAATGATCTCAAATTATAACAATATTGTACTAGATAATAAAGTTCTGATTTAGTTTCTAAATATCTATTCTTATAACTAATGACATATAGTCATGTTCTCTGTCATAAAACATAAGGTTGACCCATGTTAAAATTTTAATTTTATTTATTTTTGCACTCAAAATATATTCATTGAGTATCTATTATGTGACATCTACATGTTAGAAGCTAGAGACATCAAGTAAAGAATCCATAATGCATTGTCCCTGCCTTCAAAGCACTAAGTTGATTATGAGAGAAATGGGAACAAAAACAGATCCCTTACACAGACACTTGACTCCATGTTGAAATTTTAAATCTTGAAGACTAGAGGCTACTACAACCTTGTTCTCCAAATGTACTGACAGAAATAAACATATAATGAATACTTTATTTGGTGGCTGAATAAGTATAAATAGTGTTCAATGTAGTTTTCTTTGTTTTCGGCTTGGGAAATATTTCAAAATGTTCCCTCAGCTTGTGTCAGAATTTTCATACCTCAGAATAGGCATATATATAAAGGGTTAGCTGCAATGTTTTTTCTGTATTCTTGCAGATTGGATGGTTTAGTGTAAGAGGTTTGTCATCTTCATTTCTGAATCCCTGATAGTGTGCAGAATGCTGGTCACAATGAT
>NW_017732063.1:860474-874069 GCF_001890085.2 Hipposideros armiger
AAATCTGATAGACATAGACAATAGTTTAGTGGTTACCAGAGGGTAAGTGGGGAGGAGGGTGGTAGGTGAGGGTAAACGAGGTCAAATATATGGTGATGGAAGGAGAACTGGCTCTGGGTTGGTGACGAACACACAATGTGATACATAGATGATGAATTACAGAATTGTACACTTGAAACCTATGTAACTTTATTAACCATTGTCACCCAATAAACTTTAATAAAAAAAACAAAAGAAACAAAGAAATTTGGTCAAGGTAATGTTGCAAGTAGATGGTAGAACTAAGATCAAAGTCTGGGAGTTGGGCTCCAGGACCTGTTTTTAACCATAACACTATGCTGCCACCTAATTATACTAAGTAACTATTAGTTTATTCTCCCAATCTATTATCTAAGGAACTTGAACACCAAACAAAATGCTACAGTGAGTGGGATTACAATGCTTTACTTTTACCCAGGGAAAGGACAGAAAAGTTTAGATATAAAATAAGATTTATTTTCAGCATGAATTTAAAAATTTTAGGACTAATAAACATAGAATGCATTTGATCCAAGGGATCTGAAGAATGTAAAATTGTTCAGCCACAGGGATCCTTAAATATTTAGTCAAAAACCATTAATGTGTAGACGAGAAACATGACCACTCAAGAACCTAATTAACAATCTCAGCAATATCTAGTGTAGGGTTTGTCTCCAGGTGCCTGGTGACAAATTAAGGCTCAGTGTTTTCACATGCTAGTCTGCCTCTTTGTGATTTTTATTCAGCTGTAATTTATAAATGAATAGTTTACTTAAATTAATGAACCTAGACATATACATAAAAAGGACATTTATTATGACTTATGTAATAATGCAAATCTAAAGATTTTAGTCCACGAGTAAATAATCCAAGCTTTTGCCTTTAATGCTAATTTAATGTTATCCTTGTTGGAAGTAATTCTCTAAATATTATTAGATTCCAACTGTGCACAATGTTTATGCTAAAAACTATTGGTAAAGTAGCAAATTAGAAAAGTGATCATTAAACCAACAACACTGGTTCAGTTTGCTTTAACCAGACAATAAAAACTGAAATAAACCTAACAGTATTGTTTTAACAGCAGAATTCTTTTGAAAAGAATTACATGAACCTTCAAGACTGTGGTTCTAGTTTATCTTATATGTAAAAATTATTTGCTTATTAAATATGAAAATCTATAATCGGATTTATAATTTATGTATTGATTACCAGTAGTACACACAAAATGCTTTGTTGTACACCTAAACATATGCTGTTGACACTTATTCAATTAAAAGCTGACACAAAATGAATGTATTTTCAAGAAAAATTTAAATGGTAATGCTAGATGGAAAATATACATTTTTATTGCTAATCATGTGTACATTTTCCCTCAGCATGAGGGTTATATTTTAATACATTATGCTAAAGAAAAATGAGCAAAACATGTTTCTTTTCAAGATAATTTATAATGTCAAGTCATGCATGAGCATAATGAGATTAATAATAGAAAGTATAGATGTATTCATTCTCTAGATGATAAATCATGACAAGTCATTAGAGTCCTTTAATTCGGATGCAGTAAAACCATGTGATGGCTGAGAGAACGGATGATACTATTTAGAACATTTCATGTCTACTTGATGAGTTAAAATTAAGTCAGAGTTGTTAGTAGTGTTTTAAAATTGGTTTACATTAATGGAAGTCTGCCAACTTTGAATGGGGTGTAAATCATATCAGGATTGAGTACTCCCGCTGAAGATGACAATACCGCACTTAAAGAGGATATTCTAAGATGAGCTAGTAACTCTTACAATTTATGACTTACATTGATTGAGCACTTACATGAAACACATCGCTAGCCTCAACAATTAAATTAAAATATAGTAACAAACATAAAGTACACGGATTTTATTTCCAATCAAGCAGTCTACAACTGTTTGTTTTTATGTTTATTATTCCTGGGTAAGCTATTATCTTGATTTTTTATACATTTATTTTTATAATTATAGTTTTAAAATTATATACACATCTGGTTCACAATTCAGAAATCACAAAACTCTTGTTTGCCTCTTTCTGAAACAATTTTGGCTTCAGACCAGTGGTTTTCGTGGATGGCAGCACACTAGTATTATTTAGGGGCCTTTTAAATTCCAGATACCAGAGGCCTCAATACCCTGCAGTTTCACTCAGGTAGCAATAGTGTTTAAGATTCCCCAGGTGACCCCCATCTGTGACTGTGGTGGCAGGCCACTCCTCTACCCCTGGAGCATCATGCCATTCACTAAGAACCCAGTCATTCTTTGTTTTTCTTTCTTTTTTCTTTTTTAGCTGAGCCATCCTGCCACCTGTTGGTAGCTCAGCGGCTACTCAGCTCGGGCCGGGACTCGAACCGCTGTTGCTCAGAGCTCAAATCTTGAGCGAGCTCTTAACCAACTGAGCCACTCAGCCGGCCCGAACCCAGTCATTCTTAATCCAGGTCAAACACTTATTAAATATTCAGTGTTTCCCAAGCAATTACTACTGAAATACAGACATGCACACCTTGACTGAACTTAATTTCCATATATCACAGAACAAAAGCTGCTGGTTGCAGGAGACTAACAATAGAGACAGAAAGTTACTCTTTTTATTTCGCTTGAGCCAGACAATCCGGGCAAAGCTTTTTTGTCTTCTTTTCATTTCAAGTTACACAATATTAGGAGTAACCTCAATTCAACCCTACTGTGAGTTTTTATTTTTAAATATTGCTCTATTTCAGTGGCCACCAAAATGCCTATCTGGTTTTATGAGGTAAGCAATCTGAATCCCCAAAATATTAAGCTCCAGCAGAGCAGAATCTGTGTCTGATTTGCCAGTTGTGATATTCACAGTTCCTAGAACAGTATCTGGCACATAACATGCTAAGATGAATAACACAGAAACCTGGCAAAGGATTAAACAGCAGCTTATCAGTATTACAGACTAATGGTACTCCATCCCAGGATTTGTAGGAGAGTATTATAGCCTTGCGTGTTGTCACAACACTCAAAACAATTCTAAATGCCTCACATTCCTGGTTTGGGGTTTATATGCAATCCCCTTCTGCAATCACATCATTACAGGTATATTGTCTTCCAGAAAATATGAGATAACGCTCCCCAATTAATTTTGTGAGGTTAATATTGCTCTGATAGAAAAACCAAACAAAGAACAAAAACTGCATGCCAATATCTGTCATTAATATACATGCAAAAATCCTTTATCAAAATGTTAGTAAATATAATTCAGCGATGTATTAAAATAATTCTACACTATGACCTAGTGGGATTTATCTCAGAGAAGCAATATTAGTTCATATTTGAAATCAATCAGTGTAACCCAGGATATTAATAGACTAAAACAGAAAAACACATGATCATGTCAACAAAGAAGAAAAGCATTTCACAAAATTCAAGAACCAT
Organism: Hipposideros armiger; assembly: GCF_001890085.2. Taxonomy (NCBI): domain Eukaryota; kingdom Metazoa; phylum Chordata; class Mammalia; order Chiroptera; family Hipposideridae; genus Hipposideros; species Hipposideros armiger. The sequence goes on from NW_017732063.1 coordinate 863,915, forward strand.
TAACAATAAAATGTCTCAGAATATATCAGGAAACTTACCTAATATGGAAAAAAAATTATATAAAAACCCTGCAACTAAATCATAATTAATGGTAAAAGACTGACTGCTTCCCCTCTGAAATTGGAAGTAAAGCAAGAATATGCACTCTCAGTGCTCTCATTCAATATAATGCTGCAAAGCCTAGCCAGTTCAATAAAGCAATAAAAGGTAATAAAAGGAATATAGATCAGAAGGGAAGAAATAAAACTGCTCCTATTTTCAAATGACATCATTGTCTATGTAGAAAATTCTGATTAATCTAAAAAGAAGAAAAAAAATTCTTTCAAACTAATAAGTTAATGAGTAAGGTTACAAGATAAACTAAAATCAACTGTATTTCTATATACTAGCAATAAATATGTAGACATAGAATTTAAAAGATATAACACCATTTGCAATGACTTGAAAATTAAAGGCTTAAATTTAAATTTAATTAAACATAGACAGGACTTGTATACTGAAAACCACAAAATACTGATGAAAGAAAGTAAAAGTCTAAAACAATGGGGGACACACCATACTCATGGATAGAATGATTTAATATAGTAATGATATCAATGGACCCAAATTGATATACAGGTTTAACCCAGTCACTTTCAAAATCCCAGCAAATTTCTTTTGTAGATACAAGCAAGAGTATTCTAAAATGTATATATCAAAGGAACTATAATAGCTAAAATAATAATGTAGGAGGAATCAATCTACCTGATATCATGGCTTATTATATAGCTACATTAATCAAGACAGTGTATTAGTAAAAACTCAGACATATGGATCACTGGAACAGATTAGAGAAATCAGAAATACACCCACACAAATTATGCCCAGTTGACTTTTTTTTAATTTTTCAATTATAGTTGACATGCAATATTATATTAGTTTCAGGTGCACAACATAGTGATTGTCAGACATTTATACAGCTTACAAAATGTTCACTCCAATAAGTTGAGTACCCATATGACACAATACATAGTTATTACAATACTATTGACTATATTCCTTATGTGGTACTTTACATCCCATGACTGTTTTTTATATGTCCCATTGAATGTTGACAAAGGTGTAAAAGGAATTCAATGTAGGAAAGACAGATGTTCGAAATGGTGCAAGAGTAATTGGATATTCAAGCAAGGAAAAAATTTGACCTAACCTTACATCTTAAGAAAAAAAAATCTAAAATGGATCAAAGAATTAAAGGTAAATATAAAAAAAAAAACTTAAGATTTAGTGAGAAAAAATGAAGTGAAAATAGGAGAAAGTCTTTGAGATTTAGGGTTAGGCAAAGAGTTTTTAGCTATGACAGTAAAAGCATGACACATAAAAGCAAAAATTGATAAAGGACTTCTTCAAAATTAAAAACAAACAAACAAACAAACAAACAAACAAACAAACAAACAAACACCTTTTGCTCTGTGAAACACCCTGCTAAGATGATGAAAAGGCAAGCTACAGAATGGAAGAAAATATGTGCTGACCATGTTCTGACAAAGAACTAGTATCTAGACTTTATGAGCAAACTCTCACTACAAGAGTAAAAAACTTAAAAAAATAATTATAAATGGGTAAAGTATATGAAGAAACATTTCACTGGGTAAGATACATGAATGATAAATATACACATAAAAGTTAATATCACAATCCACTAGGGGAATACAAAACAAAAAATAAACAAACAAAAATCCCAAAGAGATACATCTTTAGACACGTATTCAAATGGCTAAAATTATAAATAAATAAATAAATAAATAAATAAATAAATAAATAAATAAATAAATAAATAAATAAATAAATAAAACTCCAAGTGCTAATAAGGATATGAGAGTTATTGGAGAACTCATGTATTGCTTGCTCGGCATGTAAAATGGTACAGTCACTCAGGAAAATGGTTTGGTAACTTTTTAAAAAGCTAAAAATGCATTTATCACATGGCCAAGTGATTGCGTTTCTTGGTATTTATCATAAAAAAAATAAAAGGAATATCACAGAAAAACCTGTGTACAGATGTTTATAGCAGCTGTATTCATAAGAGCACAATACTGGAAGCAACACAAAAGACTTTCAACAGGTGAATTTTAAACTAAACCATAGTACATCCATACCCTGGAATACTTTTTCTCAGAAATAAAAAGGAACCGTTGATGATACATGCATCAACCCAGATGAATCTCCAGATAATTATGCTGAGTAAAAAAAAGTTGTTTCGAAAGGTTTCACATGGTATGATTGCATTTATATAACATTCATAGAATGACAAAATTATAAAAATGAGAACAGATTAGTGATTGTCAGAAAATAAGAGAGTTTTGACAGAGAGAGAGAAAAAGTGTATGGGTGTGGGTGGGAGATATAAAAGTGCAACATGAGTAATCCTTGTGGTAATAGAAATATTCTGTATACTTACAGTATCAGTGTCAAAATCCTAGTTATGATAGTGTATGATAGTTTGCAAGAAGTTACCATGCAGAAAGTGGGTAAAAGGTACACGGGATTTCTTTGTCTTATTTCTTAATGCTTTATGCATTTGTATAATTCTTTTAAAATTAAAAACACAAAGGAAATGGAAAAAAGTATGAACTGATTTATTTCTGATCAGCTATCCACAATATGCATCAACTCTTTAGTGACTAACAAAAATCCATGAGCATTAATATTGGGCTATTGCAATTTTTTTCTGAAGAAAATATAATTTTGCTTCAAACAGTTTCAGAATTATTTTATGTTTTCAAGCTATATGTTGTCATGTATTATCATGTATTGTAAATGCAAAATTATGAAACATAGGTGCTTTATTCTTAAAATGTTCCACTCATTAAGATGATCTCAAACTTATATGTTATTTATAATCTTATAATAAATAAGTTTTTGAAAAATCTTTGTCACTTTTTAGAACATTTTAGAAAGTGAATTTTTAATTATAAAACTAATTTATGAAATTCCTTGATAATCAAAATAGAAAATTTACCAGTGCCTGTGCTTCAAAGTGCACACTTAAAAAGACTAGATCATATAAAATACAAACAATTTTTATTTTCAATAAGAAAATTAATTCCACATAATGCATTACTGAAATTTATGAGTGCAATGGAATTTGCTATATATTTAATAATATCAGTGATATTTAAGTTACCTGCTTCACCACATGATATATTAAAGTCAATAATCTGTCCAAGTGATATATAAGATTAATTTATTTTCAATAACTTAGAAAATGTTATATTTTAGTTATGAATTTTTAACATTTTCCATGCACCCCCCCAATAAGATTGATAATGAAACATATTATCCCTGTACTAGTAGTCATTGTGAAGGTTTTTCATTTATATTACTTTATCTTTATCTGAGTACTGTGGAGTTTATTTCTTCCAGGTTTTATCTAGGTACTTTTTATCACTGAATATTCAAACTTGTTGAAAAAACAAAATCAGGACTGGGATGAGGCTGAGGGTTGGACACACTCTTTTGTATGGAGGTTAAGTTAGTATAGAGATGAGGCTCATACTTTTTAAGTAAAAAAAAATATATAGAAATATATATATATATTTCTATATATATATATATATATATATATATATATATTTATATATTATATATGCAATTTAAAAAATGTTTTAATACATCTCAGCAAAACTTTCACCATGTCAATATCAAAGGTAAAATGTTTCAGTTGCAATTTACCTTTCCTCCATTGTTGCATCGTAACCATTTCTGGGAATTTATTATTATTACTATTATTTATGTACTTGATAATTTCACAGGTGAAAACAATGGTAACTCTTGGATTATCCAGTAATAATGATTTTATTTTTAAATATGTAGGTAATTTTTATTTACATTGTATTTTGAATTTTTTAGATGTTTGCTTGTTTGTGGTTTGTTTTTAATTGGTATGTGTGGTTAAAGATTTGAAAGTGAAAACACTGAGTCACAGTGTCCTTTTTATATGAGTTTTTTTGTGTTTATGTTAGTTATTTTGCTTTATTTTTCTTAAAAAATTGGAATTTTATGGAATCATCTATTGACTTTTTTTTTTACTCTTCACAAAAACCCTTAATGCCAGAAAGTTAGAAATTTTTATTAGCACTTTATTGGAATTGCAATTGGAATTTAGATATATTCATACAATGTGGTAGATGCACTTTAATCATAAATTGCCTCTCAGCACTTTATTCATAATTATTTGTTTTTAATTTCTAAATTTGTGTATTTTGCTTTCCCTGTACATAGCCTTTATAATGTAATAAAGTAGAATTGAAGGGTGGCTTCTTATAATCAAGAACACTGCTTAGTAAAGAAAAAAAACACTGGATGACAAAAAAGTATATATTTATTTGACCCCAAATGGGATGTATAACAGAATTTCATAACTCAAAATAAGTTCAAATAGATGAGGACCTACTTAGTATATTCACTTTAATATTTCCTAAAGTAAATATATTATGGAAAAATAATAATGTATCATGATGGAAAAAGGATTATGTTCAACAATGTTGAGTGATAACACAAAATTTTAATAAAATTTATCTAAAATACCACAGTAAAAATTGTTAGCATTCATACAACAAGCTATTGTTTCACCATAACTCCACTTAAATAGACCCTGTAATTTTTCCAACATGCTACATATATCAAACATTTATTACTTACAGAAATTTATAGCTGAATACACATATGCCTATGTGTATGCAGACCACAACTTTTCTATAGATTTTATTTCAAAATCTATTAATAAATTTGTTGATTGTAACTTGAAACAGTTTCCCTGAAGATGAAAACAAAATAAAAGAGTTCACTGAAATTCTTTAAGTGTTTGTTTTTACTCAAAGGAACAAAGAGTTTATACTCTCTTACTAGCAACAGCTTTATTTGAGACTTTTCTAAATAATATTTAATATTGTAATCATATCTTTATGGCTAGAATGTCCTCCTAGTCATTTATCTCTTGTTTAAGATTACAACTATAATTTGAAAATTGCTCTTCCACAATTACTACAAGCTATTGTATATATGTTATAGTAACTGTAGTAACTATCATTGTCTTGGGTGATTTCAGAATAAGTTTTCTTGAACAAAATTTATTATTCCTGTTATATACTAGGAAAATTTTTTACACATTTCCAATTTTAAAATGTACTTATTTTGAGTACAAGAATACATAAACTAGCTGCAAAATATTAGATATTAGATATTAATATTAGATACCAGCTGCAAAACATATGTAAATTAGCTACAAAATTGTTGTCTAAGCTTTAATACAAACATATAAATATATTGCGCCTTCTTTGATTAGATTAATTTCTTGGCCAGTACTGCAAAGTATTTAATCTCTCTTAATATCTTCATTCAGACCTATAAGAATATTTACACAGACGTCTGCAATCAAGGTGCAAAATAAGATATATTTATCTGACAAGAGGTAATTTTGGGAAATAATGATTTCTCAAATCATTGAAAACTAATTTCAACATCTTAAAAGTGCATCTCTTTAACAAAACATACTGAAACATCATAATCTTAATATTTTTGTTAAGAATGCAGCTGTTGATAAGCATTATAATGAGTTACCCTGGTGAGTAAAGATAAGAAGTAAATAGGTCAGCAGCCTAAATAAATGGGTAGAGTTTTGCTGCTGCATAATGGACTAATATGCACCAATGGACACAATTAACATCTTAAATAGATTATAGGGTAAACTTAAAATAGAATGAAATTCATCCTTCTTGAATGCAATCCCCTTTAGAATGAATTAGCCTTTCTCCCTCTCATTGGAAGCAGATATTAATTTTATCACTCCTTTTTGCTCCCTGTTCTCATTACACACTGCCCCTTTCTGCTAACCCAGCATCCAAGGGTAGTATGCACCTTCTAAGTATACTACGAAGTCTGAAGAGTTGCTAATAATCTAGAGAAATAAATGTACTTCCCTCCAGATATCATTTAACATTTGTTCAAACATAGATGAGATATGACCCATGAGACTGTAATCTTGCTCACCACCTGCTTTTCCTTTTAATGTTTTAAGGGTTAATCACAGTACAGACTAAAGAAATGTCCCCATATTCTTGGATAACTAGTCATTTGCACATATGTCTTAAATAAGAATAGATTAATATAAATTCTTAGCAAATTATCTTGGTCATTCATTAATTCATTCATGTAGCAAACATTTGGTAAATATGACTATATCTATCACACTCATCTAGGTTCTAGTTGTGCAAAGATAAATGTGACATGTTCTATGTGAATGCTAATTTTGGTTTCAAATTTTTAAAATTATTTTAAATAATATATTTTCCTGATGTTTTAAATTCATTTGATTTTAGATATGGAACACTTTGTTCACATATTCATTCATGTATACATCCAGAAATGCTTAGAAAACCTTTTATTTGCTAGGAACTCCAGTAAACATTAGCAATATAGAAATGAATTTAAAAATAAAAAAAACAGGACCAGCCGAGTGGTTCAGTTGGTTAAGAGCTCGCTCAAGAGTGCAAGCTCTGAACAACAGGGTCGCCGGTTTGATTCACGGCCAGAGCTGAGCTGCCGCTGAGCTGTCAGCAGGTGGCAGGATGGTTCAGCTAAAAAATAAAATAAAATAAAATAAAATAAAATAAAAATAAATAAATAAATAAATAACACAACAAAAAACAGTATGGGAAGAGATATATGATGAATAATTAAAAAATCATAAATAGTAAATATAGGAAAACTGAATTCCTTTGAGAAAAATAATGCAGGTTAATGAAAATAGGATATGTTGAGAAATTTGCTAACGTTCATTCATTTTGTCATTCACTTATCACATATTTATTAACCAAATAACATATATCAATAACTATGCAAAGTACTGAGATATTACAATGAACAAAACAGGTAAAGTTCTATGCCTACACAAAGCTGATAGTCTAATAAGGGTGCTAAATAAAGACATAGCATGTTGCAATGACAGGTGCAAAAAATAAAATATGAATAAAATAAAAGAAAAATGAACAATGTTGGAGAGGTGCAGGGAGGATAGTGGCCATGAGGGTCTTTTGTGAAAGTAACTTGAGTAAAGATTTGAATGATTGTGGGCACCTGCCGTAAAGATAACATTGAGAAGAGAATTTTAGCGAGGGGCGATGCAAATGCAAAACTAGTGAGGTGGAAGGAGAACCCATGCCCTTAACATCCTAAGACAAACAAGGAGTTCAGCCTGGCCAGTGTGAAGTTCTACAGAAGTAAGAGAAGAGTTCAGAGACGTAAATGAATATATACAAAGGGAATATTAGTTTTCTATTGCTACTATAATAAATTAACACAAATTTACGGAGTTGAAACAAGCACATTTATTCCCTTACAATTTTGGAGGTCAGAAGTCTAAAAATCAAGGTATTGGCCTGGCTGAATTCCTTCTGGAAACTTCCAGGGAGACTCTGTTTCCTTGCTGTTTCAAATTCCTAGAGGCTGCCTGCATTCCTTGGCCCATGGCCCCTTCCTTCATCACTTCAACCTTCGGTGTCACACCAGTGCCTTGGTTCCACTCTCGTATCGCCTGTCCTGATTGATCTGGCTCCTGTGTCCCTTTTATAAGGAGCCTTGTGATTACATTAGCCCGCCAGAAAATCCAGGATAATCTCCCCATCTCAAAATTCTTAGCTTGTTTATATCTGCAAAGTACCTTCCATCACGTAAGATAATATTCACAGTTTCTGGGGATTAGGACATGAACAGTTTTTGAGGCTGTGCAGTGGGTATGTTTTATTCAGCCTATCACATAGGCTCTTATAGATCATTATATATTGTTGTCTTTTACTTAGAGTGTTATATATAAATGGGGATCAAGGAATACCACATTTGAGGTATTCCATCATGATGGACGTAGGGGATTAGGCCAGGCAGCTATGTGGAGGAAAAGCATTCCAGGCAGTGGAAACATCAAGCCAAAGAAACTGAGGTGTGAGCAGTGTCCCAGGATGAGGAGCAGCAAGGAGGAGAGTGTGGCTGGAGTGCAGGGAGCTAGATGGAGAACCATAGACGTTAAAAGTATAGAGGTAGAGGCAGGAGGAACCTGGATAGAAGGCTTCCCAGGCCATTGAAAGGGCTCTAGATTTCACTCTCAATGAGAAAGAAAGCCGTTGGAAGACTTCCCTGGAAATGGATAAACCAAAAGCCTGAGTATATAAATCTTAAATATATATAAATAGTATTTCCAAGCCATGGATTAATGAGATCTTCAAAGGAATGCATGCACTTAGAAGAAAAGTACTTTAGTCTGAGCAAGAGAACAGCCAAAATGTTAACGTCCAGGAAATAAGGGCCAACAAGACAGAATAAAGAACAGCCAGTGAGGTAGAGAAAAACTAGAACAGAGAGGAATTGGGAAGCCAAATGCAGACAGGTGTTCAAGGAAGTGGAAGTGAGCAACTGTTTCAATTGTCGCTAATATTTTAAAGAAAAGAACTGAGAACAATTTCTGTCAAGATTAATTCTGGAAGCTGCCTCATGAGAGAAGCTTACAAGAACATCAACATGAATGTGCCAGTCTTACCTCTAAACAAACACTGCTTTTCCCAAGCAAAAGAGTAATTGGTGATGTTCCCAGCACCGACTTAGCAGTGGGATAATACACATTTCCTCTTTTCCACCAACTTCATCATCCTGACTTTCTCTTCTATCGAATTTATCCAGTTCTCTCTCGACACTCGATAAGCCCCAGGGAGGCCTGTGAAACTCCACATAAGGACGCAGGTAGAGGGAGGAGGAAAACTTCCAGCAAATAAATCACCAGTGAGAGGAGATGCTTGCAACAGCTGGGGAGGAGATGAATTAATTGTTTTCCTATCTTCAAGAATGGAAACACCTCTGCGCTCTAGGATTTGCCATCACGTCTGACATGGGCACTAAGGCTCTAAATAAATACATTTGTACATATAATTTATACAAACATATCTGTGTCTACATTTTGTATTATATAAAACCAGTTATATTTCATGTCACAGAAAACAGCTCTTCATTTGGATAATATAAAATCTAATCTCCATAAATATTCTCTAGAAACAAGGGCTTCATAAAATCTAGTGGTCCAAACACAGTGCTTAGACGGCTTCTGAAGGAAAACTGGCACTGCTCTATTTTTTCATGTCACTCTCTTCAGATTCGCACACATTTATGTGTAAGCTCACTCATAACAGTCTTATAATTCTAAAATAAAACACTCCATATGAACTATTTGCTACATTAAGTATATCTATATCTATACTAAGATATATCTATACTGAACTATAGCTATACTAAGTAAAACTAGTTGCTCTAAGATAAATCTGATATATATCTTCAACTAATGATGCACACAACATGAATGGCTTTGTTCAAAAGTAAATTGAAATAAGGTTAAAATGAGAAAAATATTTAAATTGTAATATTCAAGAATCAGGAATGCTGCCCTTTGTCTAAGACAGTAAGTAAATAATTATTATTACTATTTTCTTGAAGGGTAAATAACAGATGCCAGATTTAATCAGTTATCAACCTTTGGCTGAGGATATTTTAAACTTTTTTTTAAATAACAAAGAAAACTAGAAAACAATTTCTTTAAATTCTTAAAGTGCATATTCTCTTAACTCAGGAATTTAACATGAGTCCCTCTTTAGAGACTCCAATGAATGAGGTAGATGTGCTCCAAGATAATGGCACATTCACACAAAATTTTGCGTGCAATTACACAGTATTAACATTCTTCTGAAATTCAACACAAGATCCCCTCCACGAGTTTATCCCTCCATAGGCCCAAGTTAAAACCCCCTGGCTCAATTATATTTGCTGCATATTTTTATAGTTGATAGCTTTCTTCAGAAAAAAACTTAGATGTTTCTCCTACTCAATTAATATATCTTGCCTGCAGCATACTGTCTCTTTATTCCAGTTAAGTGAAGAATATTTCAAGACATGAAAAATAGTGAAAAACACTGTTTTGTGTATTGTTACTCATCTTATCTTTCCAAGATTAGTTTTGTAAATCAACATGACAACACCAGAATATGTATCTGCATTTATTGTAAATTAATACAATGAACAAATATATGCTATTTAAATGCTGATGACATTTACCTCAATGCATCTGCCTAATTTTAAGTA
>NW_017732063.1:876220-877656 GCF_001890085.2 Hipposideros armiger
TTTAACTCAGAAATTCTGTTTCTAATCACACACACACACACACACACACACACACACAATTCCAGAGAATAGAAAATAATGGAGATTTTAGCCAATTCATATTCTTCTTCTTATAAGTTTGAAACCAAAACATAGGGAGCATAGTATAAGAAAAAAACATTTATATGTTGAGTTGTTTATGAAGAACATGGAAAAACCTTTATCTTAGCAAAACAAATTTGCGAAGTATAAAACAAGTAATATACAATGGCTATGTGGGTTACTCCAAGAATGCAAGGTTGCATTTAAAAAACATTTGAAAAAATCGGTAATGCAATTCACCACATAAACAGAATAAATAGACAAATATATTTTTCACTAGGTATTAAGGTAAAGAGCACAGAAAATTAGCTGGATATAAAATCAACATAAAAATTTCACTTTTATATACAATGAACCATTTTTTAAATTAACTTAAAAGAATAACATTTTATAATAGCATCTACATTAGGAAGTAAGTATGAATAAATTACAAACAAACAAGTGATCAAGACCTCTATGACACAAAAAAAGGCCTCCTAAACAAATAATTATATCCACTAAGTTCTTAGCTGGGAATACTTAATATTGGAAAGATGTGAATTCTCTGCCAACTAAACTATAAATCCAATGAAATTCAAATCAAAATGGAAACATACTTTTAATGGACGTGGCATAAGTTGTCTCAGAAATTTATATGAATATGCAAAGGTCCAGGATACACATGTCCTTTTGTACAAGTACAAAGTGATAAAAATTTGTCCTACCCAATATGAAGCCTTACTTTAAAACTATAGTAATTAAGAGGACATGTTTTTTTGGCATTCTAATAGATACATAAAGATCTCAGAAGCACATACACAAATATATGAAAACTTTGATACATTACACAGATGGTATAGCAGATTGGGGAAAAATGAGTGGTTTTTTTTAAAAAACCTGTTGTTTAGAACAGTTTTAGACTTATTAAATAATTGTCAAGATAGTCAAGTTTCCTTATAAACCCACAACTACTTTCCTCTATTATTAATATTTTACATTAGAAAGGTATATTTATTGTAATGAATACATGAATACTTACACATTTTTACCTAACATATATATTTTTTATTTAGATTTCCATAGCTTTTGCCTAACTCTTTTTCTGTTCTAAGATCTTCCCCTCCCAACCCAAGACACCACATGATGCTTAGTCATTATGCCTCTTTATGCTCCTCCTGGCTTTGAGAGATTCTCAGACTTTCCTTGTTTTGATGACTTTGACAGCTTTGAAAAGTAATGATCATGTAATTTGTAGAAAGTTCCTCAAATTAGACGCATTAGTTATTTTTCTCATGGTTAGACTTTTCCCATGGTTATTGGTTTTAGGGAGGTCACAGAGGTAACAGAAATTTTATCACAACATATCAAGCGTATAT
>NW_017732063.1:878165-879051 GCF_001890085.2 Hipposideros armiger
TTAGATTGACAAAAAATATTTTGACTTTGTCACATAGGTGTATTACAGAAATCTAGACATGGATTTCTAAATAATCAAGTGTGGGTGGGTGGGTGTACATGTAATAATTATTATTGTAATATTTCCATGAAAGACTGTACACTTGGGATTCTTTATGGTATAAAGATAAAGCATACTGTCACTGAGGTCAAACTGCCTGAATTTAAAGCCTGACTATGTAAATTAGTGACCATGTGATTATTTATAAGTAACTTAACCTTTATAGTCTTATGTCAGTCATCTATAAATTTGGGATAATAATACTGATTTCAAATATTTTTGTAAACTTTAAATTATATACATGGACAATCCATTAAAATATTTAGAAATATGATTCACTCATACTTTAGCAATTCATGGCAAAAATAATTGACAAAATTTTAACATATATAATGTGTTATGTGTATATAGTTATATATCTTATTATAAAAAATGTGGATTTGTATTGCATTTGCTCATTTGTTCTTTAGCTTTTTAAAAAGTAACTGAAGACCGATAATGACAAAAGACATAAGAAATAAAACATTAAGATTAAAATCAAGGTTAAATTTTTGGTTCTTGAGTGTTACTGCAGATACTGCTAAAGTTACTTAAAGGATTGGAGATAATGGATTGCTAATGATCATAATCATATGATCATGATCACAGAAAGCAACCAGCATTTAATTGTTAAATGGAGATTAGAATGTTCTACTGCTTTCCATATACTTTCTCTATTTTGATTCTACTATACAGCAATCTTTGTGGTGTCTTTGATATTTGCATTGACATGGCCAGTAGGTATTTGGATAAATGGAATGGTATTTCAAGAGAGAGGTAGATTAGATAATTTTTTTCGTTTTCTGCC
>NW_017732063.1:879081-880090 GCF_001890085.2 Hipposideros armiger
TTTCAGAATGGTCTGTCAACATTTCTTATAAAGTTCAAAATAGTTGAAAAAGCTCCAAGATTTCTTAATATTGGAATGGTTAAATGTATTATGAGTATTCATACAATGAGAAAATATACAGTAATAACTATAAATAATCTGTAGCCTCAAGCATCAACATGGATGAATCTCACAAAAGATGTTGAGCTTACTTTTCAAATTACAGTCAAATGGAAATAGTGTGATTCCTTTTGTAAGTACACACCTTACATTTTAAGTGATCATTCTGATAGATTGCTACTGCTATTGTAACAGACTACAACAAACTTTGTTTCTTTATACAAATTTATTATATTACAATTCAGGAGGTCAGAAGTTCTAAATAGGTCTCAGTGGGCTGAAATACAAAAGTTAGCAGGACTGCATTCCTTCTGAAGGCACTGGAAGAGAATCTCTTTGACAGTTCCTTCTGCATAAGGTCACCCACATTCCTTAGCTCCTCATACTCCACCCTAGTGCCAGCAATGCCAAACTGCATCCTTCTTATGCTGCTACCTCTTTAATTCTCCCTCTTCTGCCTTTATTTTCCATTTTTGTGGACTTTGCATTTGCAACGGTCCACCTTGATACTCCAGGATAAATTCCCAATTGTAACATTAGTTGACTAGCAATGGTAAATCCATCTGCAATCTTGTTTCCATTTTGTAATATAATGTAACATGTTGACAGGCTCCAAGGATTAGAGCATGGTCATCTTTGGGGGCCATTATTCCACGGATTATAATTATCACTCAAAAATCCACTACATTTTTTTAATGCATATACCACCAGTAAAACAACGAAGGAAAAGTGGGGCAATGATTCTCACTAAAGTTAGGAGAGATATTATTTCTAAGAAGGGAAGGAGATGTAAACAGAGAGTGGCAAAATGGCGCAGGCCTCTCATTCTGGCAATGACTGATTTCTTACACAGAAATGACCAGTGGATTCATGTTGTCATTATTCTTTATCCTGCATCAGTGGGTGCAGT
>NW_017732063.1:882545-886670 GCF_001890085.2 Hipposideros armiger
ATAATCCATGGTCTGCCCTGAGTTAATTTATTTCATTTGCTTTATCCAGCCCTGTATACAGAGAAAAGGCCCCTTCACTAAGTTATCTGAATGAATTGCTCCACATCATGCTTTGATGATAGCATTATTGCTTTGTGTCTCTTCAGGGTATTGCGGATTCAGAAATATAAAGCTCATTTACATGAAACAGCTCCCAGAGGGGATGTGTTATGTGAAATCCAATGTTTACAAACATTTATAGGCCTATTCATCTACAGGTTGTCTATTAGCTGACAGTAAATCAGTGTGATTTGCATTGAAATACATTATTTACTTTTAGTAGCCATGCAGTCGTGTGTGTGTGTGTGTGTGTGTGTGTGTGTGTGGTTGTGTGTGCAAGCGCATATATACAGATAGACAGAATGACATAATTATGCAATAACATTTTCAGTTAAAAAAATCTAGCATCAGGTTTAAACAAAGATGATTTGGACATTTATATTGAAGCCATTGACAATTTATGGGATCAGTTTGATTTTCAATAGTTATGGAACTCAGATTTCTTCAAAGTTTACTTTATAGGTATTATTTTGAATCTGATAAAAACTTTAACATAATCATTTTAATTCTGAATGGTAATATTTCATATATCCAATTACAATGAAGGGATATCAGTTATCAGGTGTCAGGAAGTAAAGTCAGAATTTCAAATCAGTGTATTCATTAATCAATTTATTAAACATATATGAATATATATACAATGTGATCTAGTATCAGTACTTTATTTATTTATTTAACAAATATTTATTAAGGTCCTAAAATATGTCAGGCTCCTTACACTAGACACAAATATGAAGGAAAGAAATGTCTATTTTTAGGGTTTACATTAAAAGAAGGCACAAAAATAAAAACTAAGTCAAAACTTAGGAAACAGATAGAAAGGGTATCTTTCCAAAAGACTACAAGCACACAAGTACTGCAACAGATAAGGGCGTAAGTTTCTATCTCAATAACTTCCCTGCAGAGCAAAAACAAAAGCACTGCATTCACAAAATACTATGCACCAAAGTGGAGGGAAATATAATATAAACAATACTCTGGACTGCTGACAGTGGCTGGCTGAGGCTGAAAGCCTTTATGCAACTTGTGATCTAGCACATGTGATCATGCTCAGGAAAATCAACAGTGAGCATGTTGTATGCTTTATACACAGACGATAGTAAGTATATCAGGCTCAACTCGACTTAATGAAGAAAATTATAATGTTCTATCAAGATTTTCCAATGCAAATGACTAATTCTTCTCAAATGATTTTATACATGTAATCATATTTACACTAAATCATTAGTTGACTTTCTACATGTGAAATACTTTCACAGACCAATAGTATTTGGTGATAAATACATAAAATTACTAACCAAGGTCAATCTTATTCCAAAGTTTGTGGTCTGGAGGATATATGGGCTTAGGATAATCTATCAGACCACTTGTTAATTGATTTATGGGCATTTGACTAACTTCTCTGGTCAAACCTCCTACATGAGGACAATGATATTGTCTTCTATACTAATGAAGAAAAGTAAATAAGATCACATATAAAATACCTAGTATGGTTCCTGATACTCAAAATGTGCTTTCTGACTGTTAATATTTCCTTTCTCTTTCACATGCTTTGTGACTGAGAGACCTATTTGACCACCAAAATCTGTGATCCCCCCTCACAGAGTTGTCACTTGGAAGTATTTGACCAATCAGCAACTATATTCTCCAGACCCATCTGAATCTAGGTAAAGCCATGTTAGTAGCTCTTGCAAATGAAATATAAATAAAATGATATGTTTCATCAGGACAAGGATATTAAAAAAAAATCTGTGTTCTGGACTTTTGGACTCAACCCCAACATGTAAAGAGGTTGGAAGTCATCACTTCTAGTTTAAAAGGAGCAAACAACAACAAAAGAAATTGAGTAATTTAAAAAGCTATTACTTGTTTTGGACCCATGAGAGAATTGAGGTTATAGGGCAGATGACTACCCTGAAATATATATATTTTTGTATATATGAGGGTGAACAGAGAGAATCACAGCAAAATATGTTTACCTGAACCAGAAGCTTCTGGACTCATAACTGTGAGTTACACTTACATGATAATGTTATGAAATTTTGGGGGTTCAATACAGATTAAAATGAACATAAGAACCTCCTTAGGGCCATAGTTTTGGATGAGGGGGAAGGCATCTTCATGGCTTTTATCACCAGGTTCACATTTGGCAGTCAAGAAAGACTTGTGGTTCTAGTATGTAGAGGGAAAGAACTATGATGAAATATTTTCAGAGTTCTACATAACAAAATCCTAGTCTCCATGGGAAAAGAATTCACTAGAACCTTATTCCTCCTAAGGGGTGGGGCATGCACCAAACTCCTATGCTCTTTGGCATCCCAGCCTCATATCTGGTGAAAGTCATTCAACCCCGCTAAAACTTACCAAAAGAAAGCTTGAAACTCTGTATTAATTTCAGAAAATCAGATAAGATGACAGTATCCTAATGGAGATATATCAGTTAAAGCTGCGTTAGGCTGTTAAAACATGATATACTGGTTCTATGACGATCATTATTGCAAAGTCACAAATCTTATTAGTCAAAACTAGGTGATATCTATTTCATATTACAGTAAGCTCAGTGATAGGTGATCCAGGACTAAAATACTATCAGGCTCCAAGCTCAGGTCCTCATCCCAGTCCAGCAACTTATTCACAGGAGCCTTTGTCACCAGCATGCTGTTTGATTTCTGGACAAAAGATTCTTGTTGTAGCTCCAGGCGTAACATCTACTTTGAAGCAGGAGACAAAAGGATAAAGGAAGGCAACTCAGGTAACAAACGGACTACTGGTCCTGGAGTTAGTAAACAGAGGAAAGCCTCACACTAGATTAAGTTGAAGGTATAGTCAGAGGCAAAATTAAGGCTTGTTTTATAGTTTAAAGTGGATTTAATGACAGGTAGGATTTATTCTTAATACAATGTGAAGCCATCTTGTGGCTTTAAAATGGGCAGTGACTTTACCTTAGTTGTATATCAAAAATATCTTGCTGACTTGCTATGTAGGCAACAAATTGATAGCATTAAATTGAAACAAGAAAGATCAAATTACATGATATTAGAAATGACTAATGACTGTTCCTTTGACTAGGGTGGCAGTGATAGAGAAATCCAGGTAGAATGACATGGGAATATTTTGGATGAAGACTTTTTAGGATGTATTGAGGATTAGATATAGGCTGTGAGGAAAGGGGAAAACAAAATGACTCTTAATTTTTGGTATGAGCAGGCTGGGTAATTAATTGAGAGGTTGAGGGGAGGGACACATTTGCAGGAAATGCTTATCCAAATAATTATCACAGATTCTATATAAAGGGGCAAAGATCAAAACAGACATGTAGAAAATAAATACATTAGGCCAAGATTAAAAGATGGGTGGAGAAAGAATTTCAAACTAGTGAAAAGGAAATAAATATTAAGGTACTTGATTAAACACTAATTAATGATTTTGATAATAATAGAGCACAGAGTGTTACTATGAGGTATGGGAAAATGCAGGTTGTGGGACAAGATCAGGCAGAATTTCACATGCCATGTTAAGATTCTTGATTTTCTCCTGGAGGGTGACGATTCTATTGGGTTGTCGGAAAAGTCAACGAAAAACATAGAAAACATATGTCATGACTTTTCCGACAACCCAATATATTCATCTCTTGCATTCCACCGCATCTTGCAACCACAGATACTGATTGCCTTTGTTCTGTATCATCTTTCCAAATTATGTGGGCAGGGAAATACTGGCCATGAAAAAGGCAGAAGGAACAGTCAGAGAGGACTGATATATGGGAAATATGGGAGATGAGGGGAAAAAAAATTTGTAAAGTCCCTTAAATTATCAACAGTGCCAAATGTTTCCTAAATCAAATAAGATGAGAACTAAGTGAGCCAATCAATCTTAGTAATTAGGAAGTGACTAGTGGTGACCCGAGTCACTTTAGTGTTAACTAGATTCAAGCGGGTTGAGGAGTGCCTTTGGAATAAAGATGGGAGGCAAAGATTACAGCAATGCTTTAGTGGAATTAAACAGCTTAGTCACTAAAGAGAAATA
>NW_017732063.1:887480-888483 GCF_001890085.2 Hipposideros armiger
TACCACCACACTAGTTGGACTCTGATACTCATTTTATAAACTGTACATTCAAATGCTCATTTGCATCATCTTAGGCTATCATTTTTTCATTGTTTAATATCTAATTATGAACAAGAAACAAAATATTTTTAATCCAATACAGATTTTTACTTGGACTATGTAATTATGTCAACTTTTTCTATTATGTATGAAAGATCTCCATATTTTTATTAGGTATCCACTTTTCCTAAAAGCAATTTTGGTACCCATTACCTCATTTCTATTAAATCAGATGTCACTATGACAAACCAAAATGACATGACAATGCTGAGGCATAGAATGTATAATAACAAAGGGAAGACCTCACCACAGAAAAACAATTTCAATCAATTTAAAACACTGAGATAAAAATAGGATCTTGTCTACATGATGTCAAAACAAACAATCCAGACAATTATCCAGTTGTTTTCCTTTTTGAGAAACCAAACTCACATATGTAAGACAGGCACTTTATTTATTTATTCATTTTTTTTTTCATTTCTGATGTTCTGTCATTATATTGGCATATCACATAAGGGAAATATTGTTAAAAGTGGTCCATGGCTAAGGAAGGACTACCAACCACCTAATGTGATAAGTATTTGTATGTGTGCATTATTTTTGGAAATGTAATTCAAAAATTTTGCAAGATGTATATGAAACCAATGTTACATATGGTATATATACACATATGTATACACACACACACACACACACACACACACATATATATGTTAAATTAAGAATCAAATCAGTCATCATAAAGTAGACTCTGCAGCAACACTAGCTATCTCTTTAAATTGTAAGATTATGGATAACAGAAATGAGTACCTTATCTAAAAGAAAGTTCCTTTCATAGCTAAATTTAAATAAAAAGAATATATGCTTATATAAGACAATGAAAAGACAAGCCACTGACTGGGAGAAAATCTTTGCAAAACACATATCTGATATCCAAAATATACAAAGACTTCTTAAAGCCCAA
>NW_017732063.1:891423-892555 GCF_001890085.2 Hipposideros armiger
TATGACTACAATTACATGACATTCTAAAACAGGCAATGCTATGCAGACAGTAAAGAGATGAGGGTTTGCAGAAGCTGGGTGGGGGAGGAGTGATGGCTGGGGTACAGGAGCTGTTTAGGGAAGTGAAACAATTCAGCATAATATCACAATGGTGGATCATGCCATTATTCGTCCAAACTCATAGGCTGTACAACACAACCAATAAACCCTAATGTTAGTTATGGACTTAATAATGTATCAGTATTTGCTTACCTATTGTAACAAATGTATCACACTAATGCAATATATTAATAATATATTAATAATAGGGGAAACCATGTGGTAGGTGGGGACATGAGGGGGTATATGTGAATTTTCTGTACTTTCCAATCATTTTTTGCTTGTAAACCTAAAACCATTATAAAAATTAAAATATTTCAATTAAATAAAAAGTACTAAGAAATATTAACCCAAAGGTGTATGGGACAGTGATGGGAGGTACTAACTTATTGTGTAACTGGAGTTTGTAGGATAAGATAATCTAAAGCCACACATTCTTTTTATTGTGTTGCAAATTGTCTTCTTAACAGATATCCCTAGATTTTAATTTATTTAAAGTGAAGGTGTTATTATTTATGCCAAATGATGCATATAATATTGAAAATATTGAAAAATACTGAAAAATAATATTGAAAAATACCTAAAACAACTAACACTTGTAAATAACTTACTATATTAACAAAGGTATTCTGAAGATGAACAAAATTAAGGAAGTAAAGTATTATCTGAAATTATTTTAGGAGACAAAGGCCTCGCTTTACTTTCTTTTCATGAATAACATCAATCAAAATGTGACACAGAGGGAAATTTTGTTATATCAAAGTTGTTTATGAAATCAAAAAGAACACTTTTTCAATATGTTTGTACTGTTACTGAATCCTCAAATGTTTCTTTCATATGACTATCATTAATTATGGGCTTCAATCTAGCTTTATCATTGTGGAATAATAATTCAGATTTGCATTATGTGAAATATGTTGTCAATTAAGTCAAGTACAAAAATTCAAAGACTATCTTGATCTGTAGATATTAGGAAATTATAGGTGACATCTCCCATGAAATTTTAAAGAAAACTTCCCTTGAATATTATCTG
>NW_017732063.1:894705-895661 GCF_001890085.2 Hipposideros armiger
TGTGCGTGTTTGTGTATTGTGTTGTGTGTGTGTGTGTGTGTGTGTGTGTGAGTGTGTGTGAATTACTTAGGATTCTCTATACACAAGATGATGTCATCTGCAAATAGAAATAGTGTCACTTCTACATTTCCAAACTATAAGCTTTTATTTTTTCTTGACTAACTGTGCTGGCTAGAACCTGAGGTGAAGTATTGACTAGAGATGGTAAGAGCGGACAGCTCATTCTAGGGGCAAATCGTCCAGTCTTTCCCCATTACATATCATGTCAGCCGTAGGATTTTACTAGATGGCCTTTCTTAGATTGACAAATTTATTTTCTTCTTCCTAGTTTGGTAAGTGCTTTTTATCATGTAAGAAAATTGAATTTTGGCAAATGTTTTTACTGCATCTATTGAGATAACCATGTCATTTTTGTCCTTTATTAAATTAATATAACATATTACATTGATTCATTTATCTAAATTAAAGTAACCTTGAATTTCTGGGATAATTCTCACATGGCTGGCTATACTGTTTACTTCTTTTATATATGTTGCTGTTTATTATTTATTAAAATTTAAGAATTTTTCTGCCTATAGTTGTAAGTTATATTGGTCTGTAGTTTTCTTACAATGTCTTTATCTTGTTTTAATAGAAGAGTAATAATGGCCTCATAGAATGATTTTGGAAGTATTCCCTTCTCTTCTAATTTTGGAAGAAATTTTGAAGCATTGTGCTAATTTTCCTTAAACATTTGATACAATTCACCAATGAAGTCATCCATACCTAGATTTTTCTTTATGGGATGTTCTTAAATAACCAATTAATAGTTTTCCTAGTTATAGTTCTGTTGAGATACTCTGTTTCTTTTTTATCAGTTTTGGTAGTTAGTGTCTTTTTAGGAATTTGTCCATTTTACATAGAGTACTAATTTGTTTGTATACAATTTTCATAGTATTTCCCTTATATTCTTTTTT
>NW_017738076.1:0-1048 GCF_001890085.2 Hipposideros armiger
CCATAATATAAACTTTAAACTTCAAAAATCCCAAGAAAAAAGTTAAATCGCACGATTTGGCTGGCCAATTCTGATTAAAAACGGGAAATTATGACCAGGAAATAACTCATGTAGTAATTGTTTTTCGGGCTGTATCGTCTTATTGAAACCATATCGTTCATTTCCATATCTTGCATTTTAAGCTGAAAAACTGGATTGTTATGTTGCGATAACGAGCACCATTAACTACTATTGTTTGATCAGCCTCATTTTCGATGAATATAAAATGGTTCGATGCTTCCAGTTCAAAATTCGCATCAGACAGTAATTGTGAATGCGAATTTATATGAAGGTAAATTGTTCAATAATTATTCGAATTATTCAATATTTATTATAATATTATTTCTTTCGTTGGCAACACTATCGCACAAATAGCGCAAAATTCAAACCTTGAATGAATTTTGGGACACCCTTTATTAATACAAATAACTTAGAGCAGTAATGTAAAAGTAGCCGTTTATATTTTATACTTTTGCAATTAAAATTATAAAGATAGAAATACTTTACTATAAGAATAATTATCGATAATGTTAACTTTCGAGAGTTTTAGTTTTGAGAAAAAAAAACTATTTCACGTTAATTAATTTATTCAATTCCAAAACACTATATTCCTAACATCACATATACAATGTTCAAAATTTGAGTGGCAGCGTATTCGACTGTACCCTTCGTGTATAATCCGGGAAATTCGATTTTTGTGCTTTCCCTCGCACCTAATCGGCAACGTAAGTGATGATTTTCTATTCCGAGCTTATGAACATCTGCTTGAAACACCTTGAATCGAAAGGATTGATCGCATTCCATCTAAATATTATATCCTATTATATCCTGTCTAAATATCCGCCTTATCCTCATATTGGAAGAAGAGAATATTTCCGTTGTCCACGGCCAAGATAACCATTTTCTTCGGTTTCATACCGAAATCATGAATCTTCTTTCTTATGAATTCATTTCAAGGTTCTTATCGAGAATATAATCTTGAGCTATAATATAATCTGCTTAAATAAGT
>NW_017738077.1:0-1108 GCF_001890085.2 Hipposideros armiger
ACGTCCTCCACAACTAGACTGAAGAACAAAAGGACAGCAACTTGTCTGGTCCCCTTCCCCCAATTCCCCAGCGCTGTTCCCATCCCCCAATTCCCAAATAAAAAATCTTTAAAAAACAACAACAACAAAAAAAACGCACCTTACTTTGTGCCTGTCCTTAAATTTGTGTTTTTCATGTTCTGGAAGGTTTGGAGAATTTGATGCTGTAAAGAGCAGAGAACAGACTCTCCATCCCATTCATCTTTATTTGCTGCCGTCCTGTATTTACTGCATGTTCGGAAGTGGGCGGTCGTTCAATGCAGAGCTTGAGGTTGGGGGAAGGAATTAAGTGTCTTTGGTATTCAGGATTAGGTCAAATAGAAATTCTGTGTGTATGCAGATGTGTATCAGCTTTATTGAGATATAATTTACATACCATACAATTCACCATTTGAAATTTTGTTTAAATTAAAAAAAATTTTTTTTTTGAAGGCAGACTGGGTGACATTGTAAATTATAATTCCAAAGCACAGTTTGATAACTTTGTTTTGCTGTTTGGTCTGTATCTCCCCTCATTGTGCTAATTAGTATCTAGTTACAGGAATCCCTAGAAACATTAGAAAGGAAATGCATTCTTACACAAGAATTTCTAAGTTGAGGTTCTTTCAGACATCAGCTAAATGGAGAGGTAGCTAAAAATAATGAAGATGGTGATTTAGAAGATGTCTCCTTCTTCTACCCAGGAGAATGAGATCAGCTAGTGTTTATTTTATTTTATTTTATTTTTTAAGATTTTTATTGGGGAATTGAGAGGGTGGGAACAGTGCTGGGGAATTGGGGGAAGGGGACCAGACAAGTTGCTGTCGTTTTGTTCTTCAGTCTAGTTGTGGAGGACGTTGCTTCATTGCCCCAAGTTGGCACCATCATTGCGCTCTTCCCAGGTGAGGCAGATCAGTCGCCGGCTTCTGGATGGCCGCTCACTGCAGTTGCTGGCCGCTCACGCTGGCTGCTGGCTATATACGGTAGCCCATGGTAACCCACTGCCACAGGGGCTGCAGCCTACGCCATTGCCGGCGACTCACAGCAGCCCAGCTCCAGGTTGAGCTGTTGTTCAGCATCTTAGCTGTGG
>NW_017738078.1:0-1107 GCF_001890085.2 Hipposideros armiger
ATATATATATATATATATATATATATATATATATATATATATATATATATATATATATATATAATGTAAGCAAAGTTCAATACCAAACAATTCACAAAACGGGAAATTCAAATAACTTAAAAACATGAAAAAAGTTTAGCATCACTAGTAATTATATATAAGCACATATAAATATATATATATAGTCACAGGATATAAAGTACAGCATAGGGAATATAGTCAATGGATGTCAGAGGGGTGGTAGACTTGGTGGGGTTATCACTTTGTGAGGGGTGTAAGTATCTAATCATTATGTTGCTTTGTACGCCTGAAACTAATATAAAAAAAGTTAAATTTAAAAAAAATTTATCTCCTAAAAAAAATAAAAAAAAGAAGATAAGTTGAAGCTTGCCGATACTGACAAAGTTAGTGCTCATCCTCAAAATCCAAAGGACCTCAAAGCCGCTGTTCAGTCTTCTCTCAGTCACTCCCTTTTGCAGGCTTTTCTTTGCCCAGCTCTGTCCACTGCAGCACCAGGCGCCCAGGCTCCTAACATGTATATTCTTCTAGTATTACCAGCTGTGGGAACTATTTTCAGGCCACAAATCAAGGTGTGCACATGAACTGTCACTGCCCTGGGGGTCAGCATAGAATCAACTGATCACTTTCGGGGCCGGATTCCTCTCCTATCCTTATGGCCCCTTGTGCAGCATCCCTAGATTTGCTCTCCAATCCCCTGACACCTCCAGACAGAAACTACTCAGCACACATTTGAGCGCATCACACACTTGACCTCACACCAGCTGGAACAAGTTTAAAGTTAGGGTAATTGTCTCTGACACCTGGTTAGCTTTGTACATCTTACTAATTGTTTCATGGGCTGCATTAATGGAATACTACTCAGCCATAAAAATGGAGTGCTTACCATTTACAACAACATGGATGGACCTAGAGCAGCAGTTCTCAACCTTCCTAATGCTGCGACCCCTTAATACAGTTCCTCATATTGTGGTGACCCCCAGCCATACAATTATTTTCGTTGCTACTCTATAACTGTAATTTTGCTACTGTTATGAATCGTAATGTAAATATCTTTTTGTTTTCTGATGGTCTTAGGCGACCCCTGTG
>NW_017738079.1:0-1088 GCF_001890085.2 Hipposideros armiger
CAATCTCTTGGGATAGGTGTAAACAGTCAGCATTTCTGCAGTTTTACACAATTGCTTCTCTGAGGATACCTTTGGCAGCTGCGTTCCTCAATTCATCTTTTGTGTTGGCGCTAGAGGGATTAAGTGCAGTATGGATGCCAAAAAGAAGTAGAGAAAATAGAATCATATAATTTGTGAGGCAGCAGCTTGGAAATGATTTCCACAGAGGTTTTCTGGATTAATAGGGTCTCTGGTGCTGGGAAGAGTAGCTTCAGTGATCAGCTAGGGTGTTGGTATCTGTTTCCAGCTCAAAGGATCCATCAACAGAGAAATGACTTCATCAAGTGATGAAATCAGCATTATAGCATTTCCATGAGGAATTCCAAAATATCCAGGACTACCAGTGTATACCCACAATACAACACTAAACAATTTTTAAAAGTAATGAATACTGTGTTTCTTCAAGTAAAGAAATACTTAGAATTTCAAATCTTAGCAGTGGTCTTCAGGCTGATAAAATCTTGTTGCCATGGTACAAGGAGACACTCCCTATTGTCTATGCTAGCAAGTTCGGTGGCAAAGTCTCTTAGGATTTTTGTGGGTTTTTTTGGTATGGGCTCAGTAATGTTTGTCATGTGCTTATGAAACTGCAGAACAGATTCAAGTCAAATGGTGATAGTGTAAAAAGGACTGAGTCAATACTAAGTTATGTAGGGTATGTGTGATTTCTATCAACTACCAAGAAGTCAAGTTTACTAATGGATTTAATTTTGCAGATGGTAATAAAACTATTTGTTGTAAGGCAAATACATCTGCTTTATGTGTTTAAACTTAATAAAACTGAAGGGTCCTAGAAACTAGCTTCAGGACACTTTTCTCTGGATCAGGGACATGTTTCTACCGGAAGAGAATGGTTGTTTTCATAAAAAACATAGAAATAATTACTTTAATTACGCACACACACACTCATTAGGTCCTTAAGGCAAATATAATTCAAGTGAGATTATTATCCTTTAAACAGTTGAATCCTTGAGATTCCGCCACACGTTTTTCTTTTCTTGATTTCTCTGTTACTTTCTAACGATTCCTAAATCACATTAATATTTCAT
>NW_017738080.1:0-1010 GCF_001890085.2 Hipposideros armiger
TTAAAAAAAAAAAGGCAGCCTACTGAATGGGAGAAGATATTTGCCAATGATATCTCTGATAAGGGGTTAATATCCAAAATTTATAAAACACTCATTCAACTCAATACCAGAAAAACAAACAACCCAATTAAAAAATGGGCAGAGGATATGAACAGGCATTTCTCTGGAGAGGACATACAGATGGCCAACAGGCATATGAAAAAATATTCAACCTCACTAATCATCAGATAAATGCAAATAAAAACCACAATGAAATACCACTTCACTCCAGTCAGAATGGCTATCATCAATAAATCAACAAACAACAAGTGCTGGCGAGGTTGTGGAGAAAAGGGAACCCTGGTGCACTGTGGGTGGGACTGCAGATTGGTGCAACCATTATGGAAATCAATATGGAGGTATCTCAAAAAACTGGAAATGGAACTACCGTATGACCCAGCAATTCCATTCTTGGGTATCTATCTGGAGAAACCCAAGATGTTAATTTGAAAAAATATATGCACCCCTATGTTTATCGCAGAGCTATTTACAATAGCCAAGACTTGGAAACCACCGAAATGCCCATCGGTAGACGACTGGATTAAGAAACTGTGGTACATTTATACAATGGAATATTACCCCGCTATAAAGAAGAATGAAATCGTACCATTTCCAACGATATGGATGGACCTAGAGAACATTATGTTAAGTGAAATAAGTCAGTCAGAGAAAGACAAATACCTTATGATCTCACTTATATGTGGAATCTAAAAAACGGAATGAATGAGCAAAGTAAACAGAAGTGTTCTCAGAGATATAGAGGAACAACTGATGGCTGCTAGTTGGGAGGGGGGTGGGGATGAGGGAGAAGGGGAAGGGATTAGACAGTATAAATAGGTAACTACAATATTGCCACAGGGATATGAAAGACAGCTCGAGGAATATAATTAATAATGTTGTAAATATTTTGTAGGGTGTCAGATGGTCACATGTCTTGTTAGAGAGACCACATCATGGATGGGGTAGAGGCT
>NW_017738081.1:0-1107 GCF_001890085.2 Hipposideros armiger
CAATAAAAATCTTGAAAAAAAAAGAAGATCACCATTACAGGTAACTACATAAATAAATATAAAAAACAGCATAAATATATATTTGTTTGTATCACTTTTCTTCTACTCTCTAATTTAAAAGAAATTTGCATGAAACATTAATTACAAACTGTGTTGATGGATCTATAGTGTGTAAAGATATAACATGACAATAATAGAAAAAAGAAAAGAACAAATGGGGCTATACTAAAATGAGGTTTTAGTATACTATTGAAATAAAATTTATATTAATCTGTACTAGATTGTTTTAAGGTAAGTTGTTAGTTCAAATCCACAAGGAAACCACAAAAAAATAAATCAAAACCTAAAATAAAAGAAACAACAAAAAAAGTCGATGAAACACAAATGAAGATAGAAATGTATAATTACAGGAAAGTATCATAATGTCATAAGACATTAAAAAAACAAATAGTAAAATATCAGATCCATAATTACACTATCTATTATTACATTAAAATAAATGGATTAAACACTCCAATAACAGAACAGAGATTGGTAGAATGGATTAAAATAAACAACTGTATATAACTACATGCTTACTACAAAGACATACATTATATTCAAACACACAATAGGTTGAAAGTTCAAAGATGTTAAAAGACATACCATGCATACAGGTGCTAAAATAGAGTTGAAAGGGCTAACCAATATCAGAAAAAAATACATTTTAGACAAAAATTGCTATTAGAAACAAAAAGGATGTTATATTATTATAAAACTGTAATTCAACTAAGAACACATAACAATTAAAAATGTATATGATTTAAAACATAGCCCTAAAATATATGAAGTTAAAACTGATAGAAATGAAAAAAGAGATAGACAATTCAAAAATAACAGCTGGAAATGTCAATACTCTATTTTATTTTATTTTATTTTTTAAGATTTTATTGGGGAATTGGGGGAGGGGAACAGTGTTGGGGAATTGCAGAAGGGGAACAGCCAAGTTGTTGTCCTTCAATCTTAGTTGTGGAGGGCACAGCTAACTCAGTTCCAAGCTCAGTTGCCATCTGGCCACCTGTCGGCAGCTTGCAGCCACTCAGCTCAAGGTGTCATGTTCAATCTTAG
>NW_017738082.1:0-1046 GCF_001890085.2 Hipposideros armiger
AAAAAAAAAAATCATAATTCTTGAAGATGGTTTTCTCCCATTTACAGATGAAGAGAGTGAGGCTCAGAGAGGTTAGGTAACTTGCATTGGGTCACATAGCTACTACGAACTGAAATTGAGATTAGAATCCAGATTAACCAGCCTCCAAAGCCCATGTTATTTCCTCTATTACTACAGAGTCTCATGAAATTAATTAAAACCAACAGGTTTTTTCCTAATCTGCCATATTTGCCATCCTGCTTAAATTTTAAAGTCTGTGGCTTTAATCCCAAACTGTTTTTATCAGTGAACTGTATTACTCTCAAAACTAACCTCCTTAAACAAAAGCAGTATTGATAAAGAAATAATATCAAAGTACCAATTATAACATAACATAATGATATAACATGCAATTTGAAAACTCTACATATAATCAACTCCTCCATCAGGAAACACTCTCACCGAAAAACGAACAAATTAACTGCATAAACTGTAATATACACAGCATTAACTCGTGAAAAGTTCAATTTACTAAAACAGGCTGCTCTTTTATGAGCCTTGCCCACCATCACCAGTATCTATCATACCACAAATAACACCTCTTCCATGATCCTGACAGAATCTAGGCAAGAGCTAAAATTGTGGCTGTCTGAGGGGTGATGCTTTTTGAAGTTCCTATTCCCAGACCTAATTGAGATAGTCCCTGCAAGAGCTCCCACAACCAAAACTTCTCGCTTATCCTATTTCCCAGCTCCCAAAAACCCTCTTTGCAGTAGCTGACAGAGCCCCTTTTCCCTTTTTCAGGCCCATTCTCCACCTTTCACTGGAACCAAGTTACTTCTTGTTTGAACCCCCGAACACAGTTTTTCATAGGACCATTTTACAAACAGTGGTTAGGCTCTTCATCATTATATGTCACTATTGTGCACTGCTCTAAAAATATAACTATCCTTCATAATTTCCCCTGTGGGAAAACAAGAGTCTCAAACAACCAATTCTCACACTTCTGAGGTTAACGACTGTCATGCAACAAGACAGTTAAAAGATATTAAAAGACTCCACAATAT
>NW_017738083.1:0-1048 GCF_001890085.2 Hipposideros armiger
GCCAGTGACACTGCCCTCTACAGCTAAGATGCTGAAGCCCCTGTGGCAGTGGGTTGCCATGTGCTACCATGTGTAGCCAGCAGCCAGCGTGAGCAGCCAGCAGCTGCAGTGAGTGGCCATCCAGAAGCCAGCGACTGATCTGCCTATCCCGGGAAGAGCGCAATGATGGTGCCAACTTGGGCCTATGAAGCAACGTCCTCCACAATTAGACTGAAGAACAAAATGACAGCAACTTGTCTGTTCCCCTTCCCCAATTCCCCAGCACTGTTCCCATCCCCCCAATTCCCCAATAAAAATCTTAAAAAAAAAAAAGTTTAGAAAAGACATATCTAATTAATACTGACAGAAATCTATAGTGGTTGTCTAGGAGTGTTTGGTGGGGTAGATTGACTGAGAAGGGAGCACAAGGAAACTTTTTGAAGTAATAGTAAAATTCTATAGATTGAGTGGTGGTGGTTAAACAAGTGTATAAATTTGTCAAGTCAACAAAACATACACTTAAAATGGGTGCCTTTTATTGTAATAAGTTATACTTGATAAAGGTGATGTTAAAATATATATAACGTGAATGATGAGCTGCTATGATAATAATCAAAATATTGATCTTTCAGGATAAAACCCAAGATCTTTGGAACTCAATTCCTCTTTAGTCAGACCTCTAACTGTGTCTGCAGCCATGTCTCTCACTGAATCCTTTCTTTTTCTTTTTCTTTTCCTTTTTTTTTTTTAGCTAGCCATCCTGCCACTTGTTGGCAGCTCAGTGGCAGCTCAGCTCAGGCCGGGAATCAAACCGGCAACCCTGTTGCTCAGAGCTGAACCCTTTCAATAGTTCCCTAAAAATTCCAAGCTGTTTTCCTGCCTCTGAGTCTTTACACATGTTGTCCCTTTGAACATAATAGTCCAGGAGGTAAACAACTCTTCTTTTAGGGCTCAGGTCAAGAATCATCTGTGTTAGTAAAAGACCTGTACTCTGAAAACTATAAAACACTGAAGAAAGAAATAAAAGAAGATACAAACAAATGGAAAAACATTCCATGCTCATGGATAG
>NW_017732064.1:0-1041 GCF_001890085.2 Hipposideros armiger
TAACAGATCCAGGATTTAAACCCTAGTCTGTTTTATTCCAAACATGGGCTGTTTTTACTATACCACTACAACGTATATAAAAGTAAAGATGAGAATTTTAGAATATAGGGTACCCATTTAGTACTCCTCCTTATGGGTGGCATCCCTGAAAACCTTGTGGACAAGACTGAGTCCCAACCTGGAGGATACACTCGCCGGTACCAAACACGACTGGAGGATGTTGATTTAATTAAAAGAGACATGCAGTCATCTGCTGCTCTGCTAGCTTCAGGACTGGCAGACAAAATGATAACGCAGGGTAATAAGTTTGGATGCCTGAGTCTGTCATTTTGAAAGGCTAGAAGGGCACAAAATGCCTCAGACTAAGATTCAGACACTCTCCACAAAGCCTGATTAAGAGGATATGGTGATTGAAGATTATTGCATACAGAGAGTGAGATAAAAACAAACAAACAGAAATGGTATGACGAATGGAAATACATTCTTGTTGAAGGAAAAGAGAGTAATTTAGTCCTAGAATAAAATAATGGTTCCACTTGAAGAAAAGAAAAAGGTAGGGCAAAAGCTGAAAGGTTTATGGAAGTTATAGAAGGGTTGTGTACTTTGCAGAAGGTTCATGGAGAAGGGATCTTGAGAATAGAATTCTTAGGTATGGTCAAACTAACAAGATTGGAACAAATTTATTTACGTTTATTTCCAAAGTACCCAGATAGAGAATTAGAATTTAGGGTTTTCTCTCTGTTAAAAGGACAAAGTTTTCCTATGCTATTGGTATTGTTCTTAATAAGATATTGTAAAGGAAAACTAAAGATTTTATGTTTTATAAAAATTATTTTCTGTGCTCTGCATCATCAGATCTTTGATTGCTTAAATAAATTCAAACTTCCTAACACTAAAAGAGCTAAATTATGCTTCCAACCATTTAAATTTCTATAATTTCTTGTGGAATCTTTGTTACCATGATTAAATTGATAGCTAAAGTAGAGAATCTCTCTTTACAAAAGGGGGAAATGAAACTAATTAGGCCTGTCTGAGGTTTAG
>NW_017732064.1:4467-7176 GCF_001890085.2 Hipposideros armiger
TCTTGATATTATGTATATTAATATTCTTAATATTATGTATATGTACATATTATGTACATATACATAATATGTATATTCTTAATAGCAATTGACAAATTGCTCAACTTAGAAATTATTCATGCTCTTTCCCACCATCATTGTTTCTAATTTCTAATGTTGACTCTCCTGGCTTGCTCTCTCTCTCTCTCTCTCTCTCTCTCTCTCTCTCTCTCTCTCTCCCTCTCTCCTTTTCCTCTTCAATTTCCTTTGTAGTTCCCTCTTCCTCTTTCATTGAATATTGATATTTCTCAGTCTCTGTCCTGGAACTTATATCCTTCTCACTGTACACATTTCCCTGTGTAATGTCATCTTCTGCCTTGGCTTTATTTCCAATCTATATATTGAAGACTCCTAACTCTTTATCTCCAGCCAGAATACTCTGTGAGCCATGTTAAATTATCTCTCAGATGTCTTCACTAAGATGCCTTTCAGGCATCGCAAGCATAATGAGTCTGAAATTAAACTCGCCTTTCCTATGAGCTGTTTTTGCTTCTAGTGTTTCCTAGCTCAGTGAATGTTTCCTCTATACCCTATCATGGCTCTACACTGGACAGGGATCCTTCAGTCCCGTTTTCCCATATCAGACCCTTCCATTTCATTTCCCTTTCAACATACCCAATAACATTTTATGCTCAGCTAGTTCTATTTTTCAAACATTTGTCAAATCACTCTGCTTCTCTACATTATCTCTCTCACTACTGTCACCCAGGTGTAAAGTTAATGAGCACCCTCATGCTCTCCCCTCATCCAGTCTCCAAACTCAAATTAGTGATTTAAAAACAAAACATGAGTCATTTTACATGCGTCTATGAAATATTTTAATAACTCCCCAATTTCTTAGGATAAAGTGCTTCTCCATCCTCACATTACTTCGGCATGAAGTCTAGCCAAACTGAACTTTGTCTTCTCTCAATTTCATGGTGTATTGTGCATGCTACTCTCTCTGCCTGGACCATACTCTTCCCACTATCAAGTTGCAGCTGAAGTGTCATCTCTGTGCAGAGACATTTCCTAGTTTCTACAAAATGTTTGGGCTCCCTGACCTTTCCTCCTCATGTTGACTTAAAATTTGATTATAAACACTTGCTTAATGTCTATATTCCATTTTAGAATATGTTTTACAATACCACAGACCATTTTTGTGTTGCCCACCAATGTAACCCTAGTGCTTACTTATCACAGTGTCTTGCACATAGTNATTAATTCCCTTGCGACAGGCTGGTCACCTTCCCTATATTTTAGACTGTATGTTCTTGTTATTCCATATCATTAACCCTTGACTATGCAGTATTTCCTGATTCTGTCTATTTTAACCCTTGTAAGTGGGAAATCTTGACATAAAAGTATTGTGATACAATGCTTTTACAACTAAGCCTCCTCAGGAAACCTATCTGAATGCTGGATTCCCATCTGCTGCCTACCTCTACCTTCAGTAAACCTGACAACCCTATAGTTATTCCTGTTAGTTTTTCGGTGGCCCTAGCTTTAGGGTTGATTTTACAAAACCTCCTCTGCCTGAGACCTATCAGGTTAAACTATTAAAAGCGGTCCCATCTTTCTCTTGTGTCTCCCTAAACCCACTGTATACATTGCCCATCATACATGCAAACATTTTCTTCCCCGGTTGAATCTGACCCCCTCCTACAACTGAGTTATTCTTCAACCACCCCTTATCACATGTCTTATGACTTATGTCTGCCTATGTCTTAAATGCCTTAAATCTGGCTGCACCTGTTGCAACCCTGACCATTGTAGAACCACTAAGGCAGGAAACAGCCCTATCCAGCATGCTCCTACCTCTCTACCATTGAAGTTTGACATTCCAGTAATTTTGCCTATCACCTAAGGGGGGAATAATTAGTTATTAAGGAAAAATTGTAGCCTCACATTTCCCTTGTACCAGGAGTTGTTTTGGACTTTTATGCATTTCCCTTTATTTCTGACCAGTCAATGAAGCCAAATTTATATGTCCTAGCAGAATGAAGTGCTGCTAGGTTATGAAAAGCACATCATTTTAAATGTGAATAATTCCTTTTTATCTTGCTAGAAGGATTTTTAACCCCTATATTGATATTTGATCAGTTATTCAAGTGGAAAGGACCTGTATTTCAATTGAGGTGATTTAGAGCAACATGGTAAGATAAGATTAATGGCTAAAAAAACCTGTTATGTATGATCTTTATGAATATTTTAGAATGTGTACTGTCCTTACCCACTATCTTAGGCTCTATCTTTTCACTTCACTCTTAGGGCTAATTGCATTGAATAGAGTTCAGTATTTTGAAGATTACTTCCCTTTGTGAGTTCCTTCCACCTCATGGCAATGTTTAAAATTGAAATGATTTTAAGTGATGTCAGAGAGAATAATCCTAATATTTTAAATATCAATGAGTATGGATAACATTTCACATAATTTTAAAAGCTAATGATCCTGTAAGTTCTAATTGGAGTTAAAGTGTGCCATATGATGGATTGGTGTTTTCTTTGAAGCAGAATTTAAAAAAAAAAATTCTTTTCCAGATATTACCCACCAAATGATACTCATGCCCACAGCACTTTAGTAAGTGCTATGGAAAGAAATAAAACATGGTCCTATTTACTAAGACATTTTAATTTGATAAAAATGATCAAACTGTTATCTGACCGTGAAGGAACACTCTGATTTTATTA
>NW_017732064.1:13579-16120 GCF_001890085.2 Hipposideros armiger
ACAGGTTGGGAGCTCCATGGACCAGCACTGTTAACATGACCTTTTGGAAATGCAGTATCTTGGACCCCACCGCTAATTTTCTGAATCAGAATCTATTTTAACAAGATCACCACTGAAGTTTGAGAAGTGCCACTCTAAGTTACTGGCACCAAAACAGTACCTGATTCCTAATAGGTGCTTTATAAATGTGTGGATTGGCTGGTTGACTACATGAATCAATGATTTAACAAAAAAAACATTAATCAAGCTTGAGGCAAAAAAAAATATTATAATAATAACAGCACTAAACTGAAATGAAAAATTCTAATCGATCTATAAACCTTGGTATTTTATCCTGAGGTAGCCTAAGTAGGTGCTATGTTAATGACCAAGAAAAGGACAATTATTCAAACAGTGTCATCATAAATGAAGCAGAAGTTCTTTCATACAGTTTGAAGCTGAAAATCATTTTCTAGACTCTGAAAGGAGGGGAAGAAAACCTAGATGAACATTAAGAGATATCTCCAAGTAGAATTTTATCTTTATAGTTGTATAACTGACAAACTTGGGCACATTTTCAGCATGCTTTTTTCTGCCAGCAGTGGTGATCAATTTTGAAACTAGATTATCTGAGGATCAGTGCAGTACATGAATATTAATATATGGTGCTGGCCTGTAATTGGAAAGTGATCCTCCCACATTTTCTTTAGTAGGGCATATTCTTTGAGCAGATTTTCCTATAGGGAGAACTTGTGTGCGCCAAAGCAGGCCTCTTCTCCCAGTTATTCTCTTTTCACACATAGACTCACCAGGGGAAGTCTGGCAGTGGAACAGCACACCTCCAGCTGCCCGCTAAGGAGTCAGAACAACTGCCCAGGCTTCCATAGCGCAGGACTCCAACTTGCCTCACTCTCTAGCTGCAGCGTGGGTCAAAAAAGGATTTATCCTACTGAGCAGAAACCAGGGTGTAAACGAGAGGGTGTAATACCATATACACAATGAAACACTCTGTTGTGAGCACCATTATCCTTTAAGGTAAGCCTGTGTTTGAAGGCAATACAATCAGTCAGCAATTCTCAAGCAGACATCATAAAGTCACCAAATAGCATCACATGGCAAGATAAAATGCTTGTGCTTATGAAAGTTGATTGATTCTGAAATGACTAAGATCAAGTCTGTTTTTGCATGGTGAAAGTTCTTTCAAAATTTTTACTTATCATAATTATCTTATTGAATTTTATACAATTGCTTTCTTTAAATTTTTGGATGCTGTGAAAATCAGATAAAATACATTATTGGGTATATCTGGTCAAGATGGCAGAGTAGGTAAATGCTGTGCTTACCTCCTCTCAACACCACATCAAAATTACAACTAAATTACAAAACAACCATCCTGAGAATTACCTGAAATCTAGCCGAACAGAATTCCTACAACTAAGGATCTACAAAAGATGCCACTTTGAGACTGGTAGGAGGGGTGAAGACATGGAACAGGCTGATCCCATACCCATGTGTGGTGGTTACAAGTTGGAAGAGGTATCTCAGCTGTAGTCATTCCCCCCTGAGGAGTGAGGGTTCCCAGTACCACACCAGGCTCTCCAGCCCAGGGTTCCAGTTCTGGGAACAGAAGTCTCCACAACTTCTGGCTGTGAAAACCAGTGGAGGTTGTGGCTGAGATGGAGGGCAGGTGGAGTCCTAGGCAATTATCTTAAATGGACTGCACAGGTACTTACTCACTGATGGACTCACTTGCTCTGAGTTCCAGCAATGAGACAACAGATTGAAGAGCAGAAGGGACATAAGGGAAGAAACTGAATGTCTGGCTTCAGAGCAAGGGCTGGAGGGGCACTTTTTTCCCAGACACAAGTGCTAGCAGAAGACAATGTTCTTTTATTGAGCCATTCCACCACCCAACCTGCACAGGTGAGCAGGAGCCATATCTGCATCTTCATCAACCTAGCTAACACCATTTGTATGCCCCACTCTAGTGATTCCCTGACACCTCACCCCACCCAATTTTTGGACACACCCAAGCTACTTCCAGTGGCTTTTCCATACAAACTGCCTGTCTTGGCTCATGCTGTGGATTTCCCTAAAATCTCTGAAAGGTTCACAAATTCCAAATAAGCAGTACCTGGCCTTGACCTGCCCCTTACTGTTGCTAAGCAGCCTCAAGTCCTGTACTAGCAATAGCCAGCCTTCAAACCTTAGTGTCTCCTAGCTACCTCCAAGCCCAGCCCTGGTGGAAAATATCTGCTGATCACTTTGTGACTCATACCAGGTGGCCCCAGGCAGGGCACAGGCTGTGGCTAAATTTGGCCAGTGGTAGGGCCCTGGGGCCAGAACACCCAGTGGCCTCCTTTGGACCCACCTGGACCACAACTCAACTGCTTCCCTGGATGACACACCCAAAGGGCAGACTGGGCAGACACCAGAGCCCTGCTAAAAAGAATCCTGCTCCATATCATCAGCCTCTGCACAAAAGCTCATCCACTGTAGTCACAGCCAGTCCTCACAACCAATCAGCCTGACAATCAGTCCCTTCCATTGATGTGCAAACAG
>NW_017732064.1:18380-22333 GCF_001890085.2 Hipposideros armiger
GGTCATGTAAAATATAGAATAAGGAATATAGTCAATAATATTGTAAAAATTATGTATGGTGTCAGATGGGTGCTAGATTTATCAAGGTGATCACTTCATAAGATATATAAATGTCTAATCACTATGTCATACACCTGCAACTAATATAATATTGTATGTCATCTGTAACTGAAAAATAAAAAAGAATATTTTAAAAATATATATCACACCTAGAAGTTAAGCTCTATATGGATAGGGATTTTTGTCTGTTTTATTCACTGTAACATTTCTAGCAATTATAACATAGGTACTAAATAAACAACTGCTAAAGGAAAAAAAAGATAAATATATTATTGTAGTATATATATTTTTTGAAACTGGTAAGCCAAAACCTATTAAAATATTTATAGAGAAAAAGTAAATATTTCTTTTTTGGATAGTAAACCAAACCAAACAAACAAACACATAATATATTGCCTAGATGCCATCAACGTGTATGTGCTAAATAAAATGAAGTATTTAACTTTGAATTTGATTCCCAAAATGAGAGCTTGAGGATAGCTTTTTCTTAGTGTCCATGTGCAATCCTGTGTTACATACCTTGTTAGTGGTGCACATTTTTCGCCTCCACCCCTGTCCTACACAAGGTCATCCCCCAGCCCCAGGACCAAGCTCCTAGGAGAGGAAGAATCTTAGCAACAATCACTCATTCATTCAGGCATTATCACAGGCCATACCTTTTCTCAGCTCTTTTTACGTATCATTTCAGTTATTACACATCTCTATATTTTAATAGAAGAGAAAACTAAGGATTAGCAAGGAAGGTACTATGTGCAAAGCTCCCCAGCAGTCAGGTAGGGGAGCTGGGGATAATACGCCCAGTCTTCCTGACTTCAAAGTTTCCATGCCACCTTCTTTATGTTACTGTTTGTTCACAGCATCTCCACACAAGGATGAAATCAAAGGCACCCCTCTCTGTTCCAGAGATCAGATGGTTTTAGTTTCATTTGTACCCATTGTTGCAATGGCAAGAAAAGGATATGCTGCTCAATGAATATTTTGCTAGACCCAAAGCCAATTCCATTGACTTTAGAAGAGGATAATCAATAACAGTTATCCACATAGCACTTGTAGGGGACCTGCTATGCTCCAGGCCTGGGCCAGGTACATAAAAATCTACAAAGAAGAATCAAACAGCCCTTGACCTTTTGTCTAGTGGGGGAATATATATGTTAACTGGCATGGTGATTAATACTATGAGTTGAACATACAAAACAACAGACTTTGGAAACACAGTGGAAGAAGTAGCTAACTTGGCCTTGGTCACCATGGAATATTTTAGANCTTAGAAGATAATGGAAAGAGAACTGACTCTGGGTGGCATGCACACAATGTGATATATAGATGATGTATTATAGAATTGTACCCTATGTAATTTTACTAACCATTGTCACCTCAATAAATTTAACCTAAAAAAAAAAAAAGGATAATTGCACAACAGGCTCACTGCAGAAAGAACCCATGACCTTATCCTCATTAGTAAGGCAATGCAAGGAGGCCAGTATGAATACACAGTTGTACTTTTTTTTTAAGCTTTATTGAGGTATAATTGACATTTTTCAGCTCTAAATTTTCAACTAGTGCAATTTATGTGAAATCTGGTGAACTATATGTAGAAAATCATTACTATGTGAGGGGTTCATAAATGATTTCTGACAATTACTATTGCTGGAGTGGATTGCCCAATTTTAATAAACTGCAAAAAAGGTTCAACAGTCCCTGATATTACCAACTATTTTAGTGAGTTAATGTTTTTTCTTCTACATTCTGTGGTGTCTGCCAAGAGTGGGAGTAAAAAATCTGGATTACTTGGCATTTATTGGGTAAACAGCATTTCATTTTTACACAAACGTTGACATTAATTAAGTTTTCCAACATCTGGGATGTAGGTAACTGTTCTGCTAATTTTGCAGAGGAGGAAATGAAATCACAGTGGCCTGGCCGATTGCCAAGGTCACTGAGCAAGTCAGTGTCAGGACTGGGAGTACTACTCGGAAAGTTTTGGCTGTGGATCTTCTGTTCAACTAAACTACACTCATAAGGGAATAACATATTGGGATAGATTCCTGTTTTTGTGTTTCCTATCAAACCTGGAAGGCCCAGTAACCTCATGAGAATTCCTGTGTCTAATCTCAATTTTATGAGTGCACCATAGCCTGCATCACACAGGCATTTCCAATGTCATACATTCATGTGAATCAGAATTTTCAAAAATATTTTAATTTTCCATTCCTATTTCTCTCTCTCTCTCTTTTTTTTTTCCTTAAAAATTTATTTCAACTCATGGAGCCCAACTCTTTAAAAAAATCATTATGATTGTAAGATAAAGAATATCCAAATAAATGTCACACTTTCATTTCTAAAAGCCATTTTTGTAGTACATGCCATTTTGGTCATATTGCATAAATAAAAAAATATAAGAAAACACCCATCTTTGAAAGAAAAATTACAATGTAATTGCTTAAAACTTTGGAGTATTCATCCTAGGTTACATAAAATAGGTCAAGTCAAACGTAAAATAGATTCACCCCCTTTCTTTCCAATAGTACTTTCTGATCCATTCAAGTTTATTGCGCACAGAGGGAAATTGTCAAGGACAGTCAGTTCGGCTCTAATGCTATATCTGCGACCAACATGCCGAGTGAACCTGGAAAAACCCTTTCACCTCTCTGTGCTTCAGTGTCTTCATCTGTCAAATGGGGATACTAACAATACCCATCTCCTAGGTTACTCTGGGGATTAAAGGTAATCTATGTAAAGCGTTTATGTTTAATAAATGGAGCATTTAGAAAGATACCTGGCACACCTATAAGTATCAGTTATTAATTATTGTTGGAGATGTAATTGCTATATTTTGTATGTCCAAAATTAGTCTTAGATGAATGTTCTATATGCTATAGAACACATTAAGTGCAGAAGAGGGAAAAAAAAATGTTGTTAGAACAGGAGACAGAGATGTGGTTTGGCAGAAGGCCAGATTTCCATTTGTAGCTTATTTCTGTAACATTTCCATAAACTTCCCTTGAGTACAATGAAAAACTGTGTAAAGCGATACTCCTGGCTTTGAATGAACCCACAGCACAAGGGAATTCTCACAGTAAAATTGAAGAGGCTGGCTAGAATGTTCAGCTACTTTTCCCTCAAAAGAATGAACACGGGAAAATGTGGGCATATCATTTTTAGCATATTTTTAAAATTGATCTCAGACAGTAGCCAATTTTCATAAACATTTGCTAGGGGAACGGCAAGCATGTCTATGCTTTAGATTTTATTGGGCTTCATGAAAGCCTGATATTTGTGGAGCAGCAGGCTTTCTGCTATCACTTTGAAGGTTGAGATAGCTGGCAAAAGGTGCTCCTTGATAAGTGAGAAAATGTTTGTAGGGTGCATGCTTTCAAACTATAGCTAGATGCCCCAAAGCAGAATTTAAGGAAGAGAAAGCAAAACTCTTCTTTAGCAATCATCTGTAGGCTTAATAGTTGAAAATATAGTTCCAAATTTTGGATTGCTATTCAACTTTAGATAGCATTTGAAGCTAGGGTATGGAAAACAAACTGGAAATCTGAGAGTGTTCACTGTGCTGGTTTAAGTTACAAGTGTAGAGAATCATATAAAAATACACTGAGAAAAGCCCTATAGTATATATTTAAACGTATATGATGGTACAACTTAGAGAAAATATAAACTTAGAGATATCATTCTGTTTTTAATCTCATGGATAGATTAACTAGTGTCCTCTTGAGTTTTTACATGACTACATAAGAGTTGTAAAAAACATGGATTTTAGGAAGTTAGGAAACAGTGTGCTTGGCATAAAAAAAGGCATTATGCATCAAATTGAAATGAAATTGTGACACAGGCCTCTATCTTAGTTAAATCGGGTGGTTTTGCAGCAACACACACACACACACACA
>NW_017732064.1:29948-45943 GCF_001890085.2 Hipposideros armiger
GAGGATTTCTGAAAGGAGTTGGTTTGAACCAAGGCTGAAACTCTTGGTTTGGTTTGCAAATTACTCATAGAGATGGCATGGTACAGGCTGGGACCAATTCCTGAGCTGCAACAATAGAATTGATCTGATTTTTGTAAATCTTATTTTCTTTTTGTTATCCACTGAGGTGTTCCCCTGAACTCAGCTTCACACCTGTCCCAATAAATTGTCTCTAAGGAGGGAGGAAAAGAATTTAGGTGAACTGAAAAAGGGCATCTTGCTGAATTCATTCCTTTTATATGGCTTCATACTCAGTTTGTTTATGTAAAAGTGATACTAATTATAGTCATAAACACCAACATCTGTAGGATGCTGACAATGTGTGGGCTAAGCTTCTACTGTATCATTTCGTTTGGTACCCTTTATAACCCTTTAACATAGGTATTAGCTTGACCTCCCATTTTCTAGGAAACTGAACCTTAAACAGGTTAAGAATCATGATCAGAGATTCCCCCCTCTCACATACACACACCTTGTATTTAATTAAGGTTCCCCCCTAAAAGGAATTCTAAAAACAAATGCATTTTTTAAAACAAACATGCATCCATGCATAACACTTTGTTAGGCCCTGCAGGGTGACAGAAAGATACGCTCCTTCTCCTTAAAGTTTATGAGTGGGAGAGGCAGGTGAATATCCAGGAAGCTGTTGGAAAGGAGAAGCTCTTGTCAGAGGGAGCTGCATTTCAATCCCAACTGTACCTCTTCCTTGGACTCGTCGCTTTACTTCTGTGAGGCTCAACAGCTACAGCTGTAAAATGGAGATTGTATCTCTTCCCTCAGGTGCTTTGGGTAATAAAAAAATAAAATAAAATCATACAATACCATACTAAGACTGGCCCACCCAGACCAACAGAATCAGAAGGTCTGGGAAAGGGACCCAGGAAGCAGTCTGTTTTAAAGCCCTCCTAGGTGATGCTTCTCTTCAGCCCAGATGAAGAACAGACGATCTGCTGTTTAAGTACCAGCTTATCCCTAAATAGCTGTAAGACTGGGGCACTGACTTACACACATTGTTTATATAATGGCGATGGTAGTAGGATGTGCTGACATCAGGGCTGCTTTGAGGATTAATGGAAACGCTGTGTGTAAAGCTTGACACGTGGCTGCCACCTAGGAGGAAACCATGTAGTCTGTTAATAGCACCTGTGCTTTGCAAGTGGGCTCTGGTCCTGGCATCTTTAGAGCAGGGACTGTGGGGTCCTCAGAGACACAGAACATTTGAGGAGACATTTCTGTAATCTGAGGTCTGGGTGAAGCTGGCCTAGAGGCCTCAGTAAAAATGGTAGACACTGTCTTGACCCAGAGACTAATGTCAGAGATGATGATGCCAGCTTCTCTAAGGGCCTTGTCGCTGGAGGCTCACGGTAGTATCCAAGAGAGAACTCAATCGGGAGCAGCGAGGGCCAGGTTCTTGTCTCTGCACAAGAAAGAGTTCAAGAGTGAGACAGATGCAGGAAAGCACAGGGAGTTCATTGCAATGAAAGGACACATTTGAGAGGGAAGTGGTGGCAAGCTCAGACAGCAAGTTGCTCGGAGGAAGTCCTGACCAGGGGCGTTCATACCACCCCACGGCAAGAATTGGTGACATCCCATTGATGTGGCTCGTCAGTTTCCTCCCAGTAGGTGGGACCCTCAGTTTCCCGCTTTTTCTTCCTAATTTGGTTTCTGTGGAACTGTCATGGTGCCAGGTCCAGAATGGGAGTCATAGTAACCGCAATGTAAATGACATTGTAATGACAATAAAATTAACTAAAGGTCAGGTCCTGGTCATAAGGATTAGCTGAGCTGGATGAGACTGGTTCTTGTTTTTTCTCCAGCTACAGGTGCAGGGTAGTCACTTTTTCCTTGTGTAACCACTGAGGCACCTCACTTTATGCCCTGGAGGAGGCTGTCAATTTCCTAGGCTGCTTATCCTGCCTCAGCCTTGGTCCTGATGTTTAGCCAGGGACAGTGGTTTAGCCA
The DNA here is from genome assembly GCF_001890085.2 of Hipposideros armiger. Classification (NCBI taxonomy): domain Eukaryota; kingdom Metazoa; phylum Chordata; class Mammalia; order Chiroptera; family Hipposideridae; genus Hipposideros; species Hipposideros armiger. Next base: position 31,950 of record NW_017732064.1, read on the forward strand.
AACCTGCTGGAAGGGTAACACTTGTGGACCGTATCCTATATGCTAGTCATGTTCACATTTATTATTTCACACAATTCTCAAGCAACCATGTTTGATGGATACACATTTCCCCTTTTGACAGAGGGAGAAACTGAGGCCCAGACTTGTTCAGGTCACACAAGAGAACCAGGTCTCTTGACTTTTCAACATGCCACAGTCATCTCCTTGCAGTTATAACCTGTGGCTTCCTCCCCAGACTAGGGGGACAGCAAAGGAAGGAGAGGTAGTCTGGGCTCCTCAGATACCCATGTCCGATTTTAGTCAACTCTTCCTAAACCCATACATGGAAGAGTCGTTCTTTTCAAAGTCCCCCCACTTTTTCTTTCTTTCTTTTTTTTTTTTTTTACTTCCTCTGTTTATTTTCCATGAAGATTTTTAGTAACATTCTTTTGGAAAAAAAGAAAAGAAAGAAAGAAAAAGAAACACACTCAGATCATGCAGTTTGGAATGAACAGAGCTGAAATTTGAGATCAAGCCTGACTGGGAGTCCAGAGCAAATAAATTTTGCTATCCTTCATGTAACTGACTCTCCCATTTATTTCCAATTACCTGGCAGCATGGTAACAATTATTTAATACAATTAAATAAACACTAAATGTTATCATTTTTAAAAATGATTCTGAACTTGTGTCACACAGTCATCACTTTCACATCACTTAGCATGGTTGAGAAAATACAATTTAAATAAATCGAAAGGAACATTGGCCACAGTGAACAATTAATGACTTTGTCAAGGTTTCTGTAGTTTACAAACTGGAAGCAGCCCTGTACTCACTCAGAAATCCTCTCAGTGTTTGAAAAGAGGTTATATACATATATATATATATATATATATATATATATATATATATATATATATATATCCATTACTTTTATCCCTTTAGAGTTGTCTAATCATGAGTGAAAATAACCAGGGTAAGCCTTGCTAGAACAGTCTGCTTCAGGCTTAAGGCGGGATACTTTGGAGCACAAAGTTAATCCTGAGGACATTTAGCTGTCCCGCAAAACTCTTGTGCATTTATTTACTGGCTTAAAAACTGAATAATAGTGCAAGGTTATTAAATTTCCATCACTGCGTTTCTGGAAACTATTTTGGATAAAATAAGACATTTTCATGTATTTTCTTTCTTTCTTTCTTTTTTTTATTAAAGTTTATTGGTGTGACAATGGTTAGTAAGCTTACATAGGTTTCAGGTGTACAATTCTGTAATTGTAATGCATCATCTATATATCTATGCTAAGCGAAATAAGTCAAAGAGAAAAAGTCAAGAACCATATGATTTCATGTATTTTCCAAGAAGGTGAAAGTTACATATATATATTTAAATATATATATATATATATATTTATATATATATATATATATATTTATATTTAAAAGATTTCTACATTTATATTTGTTTTAAAAGTTATTTTCCAATTTTTTGTTTTGTTTTCTTTTTTTTTAATTTAAGTATAGTTGGTATACAATCTTATATTGGTTATATTAGTTTCAGGTATATATCTTTCCATTTAAAAAATTTTCTTCTATATCCTTGATATTTTCCCACAGTATTTGATCAAAATTTAGTAAAATTCATGATGCAAAATAATTTAAAACAAAAGGTACAAACACTGGATCAGAGTTCTCAGATCTTTTGTTCATTTTTACTGGCATATGTGTTGATGAAACACACACACACACATACACACACACAAATAAAAAACTACGACAGGAGTGAAAGAAAAAAAATTCATGTAAGCCTGAACTTGATGAATGCCTAAGGAAAATTTTCAAGAAAGACTACCTTCTCCTTTAGCTGCAAGAACATAGTTCCTAGATTATGTGCACTTGAAGAATCAACTTGTCTGAAAGCCTTAAAGAAAAATTTCCATTGTCTTACTATGCAGGGCCACTTGAACTGTCAGGGCTAGTGGAGGAGTTTATGTACAAAACACCCTCATGGTGTTCTCAACTGATCTGATCTGAGAAAACTAGCACTTCAGAAAAGGCTGTATGATATATTTTAATATTAAAAACAAACTTTAATGTATCTGTTTATATGAACTAAAAAATATGTCAGTTTAAAAAAATTAACTTTTGATTTACCTTGCCAGAAGCTCTAAGACAATGGATTGGGAGGGTAACTTAATTTTCTCCATTCACTATGGTTTGTAGATAATTTTCAGTTATCTGAGCTGATGGTTATTTAGTCTTGAGAAGGAGGCCCAGTTATTATAGGGATGATCATGAATGTTAATTTATCTCTGAATTTTACCCTGTACTTTAATTGAATTCTTCTTTGGAAACCTGCTTTAAATATTACTAACATCAAAATACCTTGTTGTGGGGTAAACATTGCTTGTGTAACAAGAAGATTAGTGTATTTGATTCCTAATTGTGCTTCCTTACTGAAAGATATACTTTAATTCAAAGAATGTACCTAATGTCTGTTTTGATGGGTAGAATAGAACCCTTTATATTTTAACAAAAGGATATTCAACAGCTCAGTTAATCTAGGGTTAGTTCTCTAGTCCTAGATCTACAAACTCTGCCAATTTTGAACATCATAAGTAAATAAAAGACTAAAGACATTCTAATTCTTAAACAGTCTGAAGCTGAGAGAAAGAACACAAGTAAAAAGGAGCCAAATGCAAACATAATTATATATCCAGTGTTCTCTATGTTTTGGGTTTGGAATGAAACTGCTGCACAAGCCACTCAGGGAATCTTTACAGTTCTAAATACGTCTTCGGTACCATTTACTATTTCTATTCTATGACAGCCTACCATTTTCAGCTTAACTGTTAGAGAGAAGTGTGTTTCCTAACAACTTAATTTTTAGGTTATATTTATCATCTACCGATCAGAAACTGACAGCATTGACAAGAATTTCTTCCCCTATCTGCATTTTTATTTATGTCCTTTAAGAATAGCTCTGCCACGTTTAAAAAATTTCAGCAGTGCTGAGATACATAACATATCATCTATCATCTATCTATCTATCATCTATCTATCTATCTATCTATATATATATCTATCATCTGCCAATCTATCATCTATTATCTTTCATCTATGATCGATCCATTGAGCATCTAGATAATTGACATAATATTTGAAAAAAGGAATTGGTGAAAACAGACTGCACATTTTATACTCTGAATTTACATGAAGAAAACATGTTATATTCAACATGCATGAACATAGATATTCAATTTATACATATCTTTATTGAAGGTTCATGTTCATTAGCTGAAACACTAATATACCTGGACACTGCATTCTCTTGAGAGGTTAACTAAATTAACATCATAATAGTACTAGATTCTAAAGAACAAAGAGTTCTGGTTAAACGTAGAGTATTGACAGCATTTGTCAATCTGCTCTTCCTAGTAAAATCCAAATAAAATGACAGCAAAGGAATTTTTCAAACGACAAAAAAAACTATTAACCCATAAAGACAATGGAGAGATTTGAGCAGGCAAAACATTTACACTAATTTGGGAATGAGAAAGTTAGGAGAATGATGTGCGACTTAACAAAGCAGGAGAAATTATAAAAATTACAACATGAAAGTCTGTAGAAGTCAAATTGGTCCACAGAAGCTCTGAGAGGGTCATGATGCTGAGGTGCAGGCCCCACAGGAGGCAACTGGGAACAGGGCATTGCCTGAAATTTGTCTCCAAATCTTTTCCACCAGCATCCCAGTCAGGGGTTTGTCTGTCCTGACTCCTGCCAGAAACCACTGTCTTTTTCTCTGCAGAAACCAAGCTACAGAGGCTCCAGTCACAAGGAAAGGCCGAGATGCCCTAAGGGGCTAAAAATAAGGGAGTAGGTAAGAGTGGCCTCTTTTTCTCACCCAGACTTAAAACCCTCCCCCACAGACAACATAGAAAATCCCACCCTGGGAAAACGTAATTCTTAAACAAACAAACACACAAACTCTCAGCACAGATATTTGGTAGTCCCTCCAGGCAAAGGCCAGTGTCCTGCTTGATTGTCCTGTACAGTAACTGCCATTCAAGAATTTCTACTTGCTCTCAAAATTTCTAACCATCTCCTACGGCTTCTCTCATAAATATGAAATGACAGCTCCAATTAGCAGACATTTTAGAGAGGCCTCAAACTGGAAGGAGTAAAACCTAAACAAATTAAGAAAAAGAGGGAAAGGAGGGAGGAAGGAAACAAGTTACAGAGGGATTAGAAAAACAAAAAAATATATATTAAAAACATTGTAAAAAGAGATGTCCTTAAAACAAGAAGAAATCTGTTACTAAGTAATATTTCAAAAACAAGAGTTACATAAAGAGGAAGATTAGGAAGATAAAGTTGATAATACCTTCTAGAAAATAAGGAAAAAAATGATATAAACAATGGCAAATATTTTAGAATAGCTAACAACATTAGAAATTGAACTAAGAAAGTGCAGAATTAAATTAACAGACAATTCAGAAAGAAAAAAAAACAGAAAAAAAATCAGAGAGAAAGAAAATGTCAACAATTCATGAAAACAACTCTCAGAATTGAATGTCATGAATCTGTTGCTAATTGAAGGGAACCGAGATCTGGCACTGTAAATGTGAAACACCCACATGAAGTGGTCTTATTATAAGAGAAAGATCCTATACAATTCTAGAGGAAAAAATAGTGCATACACAAAAGAATGAGAATCACAATGGCATTAGTCTTTTCTACTGCAACATGAAAGCCAGGAAACAGTAAAATAATCACTTCAAAATTCAGAGAAAAAATGCTTTCAGTCCATAATTCTTTTTTCAGAAAAAAAGAATCTTGTGCAAACAAATGTGAGCCAATAAAACATACTGGAACAACTATTAAATATGGTGGGTAGAGTACTAGGATGGAAATAATTAGAAATATGGACCATGAGAAATTACCTCAAATGTTGAAATTGTTTGTGTCTTGAGGGATGGACAAGAGAATGGAAGGTGGATTTTACAGGATTCATAGGAATCATTCTTTTGTTTTCTAAGCATTTTTTATTTATCTGACTTTTTTTAAACCTATGCCAATTTATTTGACTAATAAATTAAAAATTAACATAAAAATAAAGTAAAATTAACTGAGATTAGTTACCAAATATATTTTTAAAGTATATATATATATATATATATATATATATATTATATATAGTATATATTATATATATATAATATATATATATAATATTTCTTTCTTTATTTGTTTGTTTATTTGTTTATTTGCTTAGCAATTTTTTTAAATGTTAACTTCCCTGGCATTTTTGTAAAGAAACAATTACTTATTCTAAAATCCTTTTAAATAAATTCTATGTTAACCATGACAGATACTTTTTGAAATGATCTTGAAATATTTGAAACAGCATAACTTAAAGATTTTATTAGAGATTTATTGAAAGAATAACAGCAGAAAAATAAAAATAAAAGAAGAACATTACTTTGGCCAACTGAGTCCCTGTAAATAGATATGACAAAAAACAAATATCATCTTGTCAAAACAGTTTTTTTTTACATATCTAAATATATTTACTTAACAATTGTGCACCCTGATCTAATAATTCATCATTTAGGATAGCTCTTGACCATGAGAAAAAATGTTTACTTCTAAAATTTTGATACAATTGTTGCAAAAGGTCAGGATCAAGAGTTAGTGAAATAATTGGAAAATAATATTTACCATAATTTCATTTATAGAATCATAATTGACCATTGAAAAAATTAGTAAATGGTGGTAATGATTGTGCAACAAGGTGTCACCAGATTCGAGGGGTTTGCTGCTTGGGGTGTTCCATCAAAAAATGAGAGGTCGTTGTCCTTAGGTAGTTTTATTTACTTGCAGCAAGTAAAGGAGACAGGGATTCATATCCAAAGCTCTATCTCCCCTGAGGGGGTCTTAGCCATTGCTTATATACACTATTTGGTTAATTACATGTTGATTTCCTCTTTGCTAAGCTAAACTTATCAGGTTGGATTAAGCTCATCTGGTTACAGCTGGTCTGCAAAATACTGTGCTACTTTTTAACATTTAGCAAGAATAGCATTTAGTAAGAACCACCAAGACCTTGAGACCCTGGTCCTATCTAACATTAAGTGTACTTAATGTCACTGAAATGTAAAACTAAAAATTGTTAAAATGGTAAATTTTATGTTCTATATATTTTACTGTAATAAAATAACAAGTACAAAAAAATATAAAGAAGAAAATGAAATCAATTTAATGACATCACAAAGGGTTAAGATTTTTGTTTCTTTCCAGACAACAATATTTTCTATACTTCATAAATACAGTATTCTTGGGGTCATATTAAATGTAAAGATTAGTATTTTTCTAATTTGCTTGCTAATTTCTTTATGCTGAATAATCTTCAAAATGATTTTATATGCTATTAGTCAATTATATGGCTATACCACAGTTTACTTAACCATGCATGCCCTTAGTGTTGTACATTTAGCTGTCCTTTACAATGTTTCAAAAGTTAGTATATATAGTACTGAAAATATTCTCACAATTTTTCACTCTTTGCCAACAATGTGCTTTCTTCTTATGTATATTCCTAAAGCATAGACTTGGAATTGGGATTAAAGAATCAATACATATGACATATTTTTGGACCCTTCATATGAATTTTCTAAAATTGTTTTCCAAAATGTCACAATTTACATTCCCAACAGTATACTGGTGCTTGTCTGAAGTCCTTATCCTCAGAATCTGTGAGCTTTATAAATAATTGTTTTATGCCATTAAGCTTTGGGGTAATTTGTTTGAAAGCCATAACTTTAATAATCATGCTACATAATCAATTATGTATCTTCCCTTCTGCAAATAATAATTTTGATTTGGCTATGCCAAATCATAAATTTGATGTATACATAAGTTGGCATCAGCTTTGCATTCTGAACCTAAATCAATCTATATGCAAATGAACAGCATTGTCTCTATATTGTTCATTCTGTTCCATTCAAAACCACAAGAGTAAAACAATTTAATTTTTTACAACACCAAAATAGTTCATCAATTTTAGCTTGGATAATAATTGGCTATAGGTTCATTGTTCTTAAACTTGGATCACATTACAAGCATACCTTACAGTGACAGTATGACAAGGGAACGTGGACTAATAAAATTATTAATATACTTAATGTGATTCAGAAAAAAATGGACTATGGTATTTGGTTATAAATTAGACAAGGACTCAAATACTACAACGCCAAACAAATGAAATGTCTGAATGAACATGCAATGAAGGAGGGATATTTTGTAAAGTCTGAAGGCTGCTCAAATGTATAAAGTGGTGCAGAAGAAAAAAGACAGACCAAATGTAGAGATTTGGGTATTGGATTTTCCATGTGAGAAAAAACAATAAGCAGTTATTTTCTAAACTCTACCTTCTAAATTAAATCATATGGATGCTTTGCTTTAATTTTTTTATTCTAAAATTTCTCTACAAAAAAATGTAAAAAGTATGAACTTCTACTGTTATACAAAGTTGTTTCTTCTAACGTGATTTAAAAACTTCACGTGATCAGTAGATTTTAGAACTTAATAGAATGAAATCTGAGGTTTTCCTATGTGTTAATATTAAATCCTCAAAATGTACAGTAGAAATTGAACTCAATTGATATATTATCTATATAGTATCAGCAGTCATCAGTCTACCTATAAGCTTGCTGGTATTTTAAAATAATTTTAATTCTAGGTTGGGAAAACAGAGAGCAAGTATGTCCTATCCTGTACATAGCACTGGTTTGATTTTGGAGGTCCTGGATCAAGTAAAACTTAACTTCGATGTGAATCTGGTTGATGCCAACCCTGCTGATACAGCAACTAGAAAGAGGAGAAGGAAATTCAGGGTCCCCTCAGGCCACAGAAAATGATCTAGCCTGCAGCAATCAGAAATGCAGGATGACACTGACATCTGTAAAGAGTGCAGTCAGCTCTCAAGTCACAGGAAGGAAATTCTATTTTACCAGCAATCCAAGTTACTCTTACTTACTCTTTTTCTTTAAAAAATAAAACAATTAACAGTTTCCAACAGGGGAACTGATAGTTGCTGAATTGGCTTTTTAGTATTACTGTTCCTTAGGTTTTTTCCCCCTCCCCAATGGCTATCTTTAAAAAAGGTTTTAAGTAATTGATCCAGAGACATACTATACAGCATGTGACACAATTCAGAATGCTTTCCAAAGTATAGTTTACTTTGAGTACAAGATCCCTGAGGATGTTTTTTAACAATTTGTTGGTGAAGACAAGAGGAAAAACATTTACATTTACTTTGCATCTATGATGACTCTGCTAGGTCATCCTGTAACATTTTTATATTTGTATATATACTTCAATATGCATGAAAACATTTACAACTGAGGAAGCCATGTTGAAGAAGCTTAGACAATAAAGCAAGTGGCCAAGGGACTTAAACCCTGCACTCTTCGTCATTGCTCGTCAACTGTAAGCTCTCAGCCTTGGTTCCAGTGTGAGACAGGAGAAGAACACATGGATGAATTGAGGGATGAATTAACATATGGACAAACTATGAAATGCAAGGTGTTAAAGCCTAAGAAGCATTTTCCAACTTTAGAGTTCATAGTGGATTAGGGCATATGAAAAATATATACATACAACAGTGCAATATACACACATATACAGTGAAACAGGATATGACAGTGTCTTAAGACCAATGCTCTGTGAATATTCAACAAACCAACAAATTAAGTCAAGCGAAGGCTTTATATGGGAGATGGGTGACTCTGAGCTAGAGATTGATAAATAGGAGGATTTTAGGAGGCATCACAAAGTGAGTCTTCTAGAGAGGAGAAACCTAAACAGATAGGTTCCTAAAAAAATCATACATCAGATTTCTGTCAAATAAAAACAGAAAGTACTAATTTCTGAAAAGGGCATTAAAATACTCCATGTATATATATTGGTCATATTATACAATATGACCAAGATACATTGAGGAAATGTAATATGGGAGAAGAACTGACAAAGGCAGGAAGACACTAATACAAAACATTGGAAATGAACAAATATCTGCTTTCCTGTGGTTCTCCATTTCATTTTCAGTATTATTGGCAAGCATGGTATGATGGTGGCAAATACTTGCAGAACTTTACCATATACCATATTGTGCTAAGAAGTTTACTTGTATTATCTTATGTAACCTTAGAAATAACCTTCTCAGATAAGTTTTAACTCCATTTGATGATGAGAAAACAGAAGCTGCAATAAAAGTTAGGTTAAATTGTTCAGAGTCATACATGTAAGACGTGACAGAGTCATTATTTGAATGCCATTTGTTAAATGTCAAGACCCAAGGCAGGAAAAGATTTGAGTTAGACTCTGAAAGATGGGTAGAGTTTCATTGCACTGAAATGGCTTGTGTTGATCAGTCAACATAGGGGAAATGAAGGGAATTAAGTCCTAAAGTTGAAGGGAAAAAAGGTTAGTTTGTTCAAACATAAAGAATGTTTTGAGGAATAGTGGGACAGAACCTAAAAGGGTAGTTTGGAATAAAGAAAATAAACAAGCAACAATAAAAACAGCAATAGAAAGAAAGAAAGGAAGGAAGGAAGGAAGGAAGGAAGGAAGGAAGGAAGGAAGGAAGGGAGAAGGAAGGAAGGAAGGAGGAGGGAGGGGAAGGAAAAGGAAGGGAGAAAGAAAGGAAAAGAGAAGAAAAAAAAGGAAGCCCTGTATCTGGTTAAGGAATTTGCATATGCATGAATCAATGAATATTAATTGGATTGAGTAGGGGAAAAAGGAAAATGGCTATGTCTTAGTCATTACTGTGTTTTCCTACAGTATCTAATAAAATACTTTGAAAAATGTTTGAATAAATGTATGAATAATCAGAATTAATTTTATGAAGGTTAATTTACAAGGGCTGTGTACATGGATATAGAGAGACAGTTTTCAGAAACTACTGTATACTCTATATACTACTTTCACATTCTTTTTTTAATTAACTATTTTTATATTAGTATCAGGTGTACAAAACAACATAATGATTAGACATTTACAGCCCTCACAAAGTCTACTACCCCCACCCCGAGTCTACTACTTCTCTGACATGGTATATAGCTGTTACAATATTACTGACTATAACCCTTATGCTGTACTTTGCATCCTATGAATATATATATTTAATTATAGTTGACATTCAATAACATTCTATATCAGCTTCAGGTGTACAGTGCAGTGGTCAGGCATCTACATAATCTATGAAGTGATCCCCCCTGGTAAGTCTAGTACCCATCTGGCACCCTACATAATCTTCACAATATTGTTGATTATATTCCCCATACTGTATTTCTTAAAGGTTTTCTAGACCAAATTCATATTTCATATTAAAATAACAGTAAATTGTTCAGTAAATGGTTTGTTGTCAGTAGATGGGGGTTCAAACTAGTATGCTTTTTATTCATATTATTTTCCTGCTAGGTTTCAATCATTAATCCTGTACTTGTAAGTTCTAGATTTTCTTAAATCAGTCTTTTATACTGTGTTATTCACTCATAAGATATTTTTTCGTACAAAGAATAACTGGAGCCCTGTTATTTTCAGGCCTGTGATATCAACATATAATTCTGAGGGTCGGCAGTCACTTCTGATTCCTACTGCCCTGAATTAGGTTAAGATGAACCTGAATCACATGAAATTTTACATTAGGCAAATGACATCTGGAAAACTCCAGGGGTTTTGTATTTTCTGTATCACCAAGTCGCTTGACTGAATTGTTCCCAGTTGTACTTATGTTTATTCTTTCCTGGCTAGAATTGAGGTGCAATCTTTCAGGGTTCCTGACACACCCCATGTTCAGGGTGGTTCTAAAGTGACTGAAGTGTCTTGTGTCTTAGACTTAAATCTTATTACTCTTATTCCTATTTTCTGGTCCTTATGGTTTACAGATATTTAGCAAAATATCTTTAAAAATGCAATTTATGTTTCTGAAGGTATTTTCTCCAATGTCATGATATTTTGAATTTCAAAATTTTAATTAATATTATTTTTTAGTTTACTGAAAATTGTGACTATAGTGTGAACAAATTATATTATTTTTATTAATTTTTATTTTATAATTACAGCTAGAGCTTGTCTTCTTCCAAATGTACTGAAATGAATGAAATTAATTATAAAGAAGAAAAGAGGGCAATTAGAAACAAAAAAAGATTAATGTAGTTTGAAGGAAGCAGAGATTAAAGATACTATTAGACACTCAAGATGGTCAGATTAATACAATTCATTACTGAATCCAGCTTTCAGTTTCTTGGCTAAGTACAAGGGAAAACATGTCATATTACATATATTCTACTTCCCAACACGTTTCCTGAATTTGAACACAAACAGGAACTTTCTGTCTAGCCTTATAAAGAGATCTTTGAGTAAGATAATAAACGATATTTTCTGCAAAAATTTAATAAGATGTTGTCAATAACCTCTCTTTATTGACAATACAAATAGCTTGCATTACCTTTTTTTTTTTTGCACACTTCCACCTGGATAATAAAAATAATGCAGAAGAAACATATGCGGGAGTGGTTTCTTTAGGAGACCTGACCTTTATGATTATCTGCTCAAGGGCCCTGAATAAGGAGAATAAGAATCCAATCTAAAAAGTGAAGGACATGGAGGCTGGCTGCCAAAGATGGGGATATCTAACACTCACAGTGTGAAATGAGTAACAAAAGTATAGGAGAGTAGAGTGAAGAGGAACTTAGGATGGACAAAAGCAATCCTCTCCTCACAAGTAATAAAAATGAGGCCAGGGACAAATGTGCCCCCAGTTTGTCCAGGCTTTTGGGATGTGCTGATCTAGCATAACCCCATTCCTGTTGGATCCCATTGCATGTTCTCTGTTAACAGGTCTCCACTATTACACTCATCCTTTCCACTCCATTCTTTCTCTCTCAACCGCTGAGAAAAGATTACACATAAAATTCAGAAATTAGAATGAAGCTTAATATAGTCAGTAGAATTTGTTTAAAGTTAATATGATATGTGTCGTTTATAATCTTCTCATATTAAAGTCCATGATGCGCTTTGGGGGAACAGTTTCAATTTAATATAATATTGTCTTTGTGATAAAGGTGATATATAAATATAATTAATATAATATAATATAATACAATATAATATAAAGTAAAGGTGATTTACTTTTCTACAGGGTTGTAACACTTATCCCACAAATCACAAAATAATTATTGTCAAATCATGTACCTAATTTCAATTAGTGGTTATCATCATGCCACATACTAGATATTAAGTTGAGTGATGTTTTCTACTAATCAATAAGAACGTATTCATACCACAATGCACATTCTCCTATGCATCACGCAACTTCAATTTGTCAAAGTGATGCAGAGATTTTAGAATGAACTTCAGAGGACTCCCTGCTTGTATTTCCCCACTTCCATTCTTCTCTTCCTCACTTCCCACCCCACTCCAGTGCAAATTTCCTACAAAGCCTGTTCTCTGTAGAAGAAACCTATAAAAAAAAGTCTTCTCATTACCTCACTACATCTACAAAGAAACTGGAAATTTGCAAATTCTGACTTTATTGCTACTTTTTAGTGCATTCTGTCTGTTTGGAGTACAGCAATTCTTATTTCTCACAAGAAAGCATGCGAGAGGTACTTGTTTACTTAAAAATGTGACACTGAGCAGCTGTTCCAAGAAAGCCCACCAAACAGAGAAAGCTCTGTCTGTTTGCCGACATTTCTTTCTTCTTTTCTGCCTTGCTTCCTGGCTTGCGGATGCACAGATGCTAGAGTTGGTTATTTAAGCCACTATCCAGAGGGATTATTGAAATCCTCTTGAGCCAAATTTTCAAGAAACAAATGGGTTTCATAAATGTATATTAATCTATTCTGCTTCAGATAATGAAAACACACCATGCTGGTATGAATCAGATGTGGCATGTGAAACCCAAGCCCCTCCCAGAGGAATGTAAGCGAAGGCTCTGAGGTGTTGGAATGTGGCCTTGAAGTCAGGGTGCTTGCTGCATGGGAGGTATTGGGAATGCAAAAGAACAGATCCAAATTAGGGACAGTTCAGTGTTAGAATGACAGCTAAGGTTTAGCCTCTGTGTATCCTAAAGGACAGGAGGTGACACTTTGGCTCATGCCTGAATTTGTGGACCCAGTCCTCCCATGGACAGTATTTTAGGTGAATGTCTTAGCAGGTGGTTGCTGAGTCACAGAAAGGCTGTAGGGCCTACGTGTCCTTGGTCCTCCTTTGCTTAGAGGCTTGCTGGGCCCCTGGTGACACCACGCACATCAGGACACAGAGGGCCCTTGGTTCATGTGCATAGATTCAGAGCCTCTTCCAGTGGGCTCTTTAGACAGAGTTAGCCAAGGCTCTGATTCTGAGAGTAAAGTCAGTCCCGGGACTATGTCAATGGTTTGTATATGATTTGTTAAAGGCACAGGATATCTAATGAATGTAGTGTTTCTTTGTTTAAAGAGGAGACATTTGCACTATTCTCGTGGTCATGGTGCCATTAATGACTTTTTTTTTTTATTGCTGCTACATTGGAATATAAAATCCAGTGGTGTAGTAAATGACTACCCCACCCTCAGTTCCCATTAACTGAATCCATCTCCAGAATTTACTTTGGATTATCTAGAATCTCTAGGAAGGTATAGGGTAGAGAGAAAAGTCTCGTAATTGGGTTGTCCTAACATCTGTATTTAGGCCCTTCCTCTGCCACAAGCTAGCTGGTGATCTTTACCAACTGACTTGACCTCCAAGCGACTATTTCTTCTGTAAATAAGGAAAATAGCTATCCATTCTGCAAACTTCACAAGACTATCCCTTAAAAAAAATAGATAATGGGCTGGCCGAGTGGCACGTTGGTTAATAACTGGCTTGGGATGCCAGAGGGCCCCAGTTTGGATCCCACATATGAGGGCCAGTGACACTGCCCTCTACAGCTAAGATGCTGAACAACAGCTCAACCTGGAGCTGGGCTGCCCTGAGT
>NW_017732064.1:46038-48998 GCF_001890085.2 Hipposideros armiger
TCTGCCTCGCCCAGGAAGAGCGCAATGATGGTGCCAACTTGGGCCAGTGAAGCAACGTCCTCCACAACTAGACTGAAGAACAAAAGGATAGCAACTCGTCTGTTCCCCTTCCCCCAATTCCCCAATAAAAATCTTTAAAAAAAAATAGATAACATGCATAAATTACTTTCTAAATATTAAAGCTATAGGAATTTAAAGAATAAATTATACATTAAACAGAATAAAATAATCTTATTTTGAAAGTACAAAAAGAGAAATATAATATTTTAGAGATTAAATTGATTTATAAAGAAATGAATACAAATGGAAACAAATTACATTAGGTCTATGATTTAGACCCATAAGAATATTTTAAAATATGTTTACTTTTGCTGACTTGGAACATGAAATTATGTATTTTCCTATAAAGTACTATAATTCTTATATATTTTTCCACAGTTTCACCATGAATCTTACAAACTGATTTTCTCAGGAATTTCTGGCTTGCTCCATCCGCATTTTCCCCTTTAGTTTATGTACAACATCTGCATTCCATGAACCCTGGAGCAGCAGGATCACCCACTGATAAGATAGATACATTTCAGGATGGATATAAATCAAGCTGATCTTTACCTAGGATAACCTCTAACAGAAAATCAACCTTTAGCCTTCTGGACAATGACTAGATCCAGCTCACTCCATTTCCCTGTAAATTAATTTAAACTGACCTTAGTGTACTCACTTTAGGCTTTAAACTGAGGACATTTCTTAGTTGCCTGCACTAGAGTTAAACCAAACCTCTTTCCTTTGGGGAATGTTCAAGTGGTGAGGTTCAGAGAAAAGATCGTCTGTCTGTAGACCTCACACCAAGTGATTACACAAGTGAGACACGTGCATTAATCCTTTCCACCACAGTCATCCAAGTAGGCTGTTGGGTTTTGTCACTTTGCTAAGTGCTGACTTCAGATCTCATTTGTAAACTGAAATGCCTCAAGTGTATCCTTGTGATACTTTTGGAGTTGCTGCTACAGGTTTAAATATCTAAGGTCAAATGTGTTTTTTCTAGTGTAGCCTATATGTCTTGCATCCATTTGTTCTGCATTTTTGGTGGTGGTAGTAGAGTTTGTGGTAGTAAAAACAGCAGAAGCAGGAGGTCGGGGGTGGCAGCCATCTTTAGTTCAGCATCTACCAAATACCAGACATTATGTGAGAAGCTTCACATAAATTACTAGTAATCCTGTGAAAGTTGGACAAGATCTGTTTTATCATCCTGGTTTTATTGATGAGAAAACTGTTAACTGATTTGAGTTTGCATTTCAAATGACTCCAAATTGCAGACTCCTTCTAACTCTTAACACTGACTATAAAACTAGTAGCGGCTTCATAAATACTGAGTAGTCGTAAAAATATTTCCTGGCTTGCATGAATACTGGCAGATAAGTCTAGTAGTATTCAGAAACTACAAAGGATCCTGCTCTTACAGGCCGCTGCACCCTTCCTTGCCCTTTTGCATGATCCGAGGCTCTTTCACATCGTGTTTGTGTGTTGGCATTGAATAATAAATTATTCTAATGTCTGGAGGTTTGGCTGAGTCTAACTCATAGCCCAGAGCTGATATAATGTGGCAAGCAAAGAGCGGCATAGTGGACCTGTTCTACTTCCTGCTGGGAGACAGTGGCCCTGCCTCTGTGGGCCTGTACTGTTCCTAATTCCTTTCCACTGCACTGGAAATATAAGATACTCCAGAAGTGCTTCCCATGGTGGGAAGCCCAATAACTGAGGGTCTTGGAACTAAAAAGATACAAAGGAAAATATGTGAGGGAAGACAGTTCTGCATAAAACACCTGGCACTTTATTGTTCATCACAACCCACCCTATTTGCCTGTCTGAAGACACTTATATGTACTAGGGAAAAGTGGTGTATGTTGGTGTGTGCTCTAAGCTACCCAAAGTTTCTTAGGGGCTGACAACTTCAACCATCATCAGCTGGCAGACAGCTGTTCTACAGCCATAGCTTTTGGTGGTGGTCAGAATATATTCAGCACAGAATGGTACAACGGAAGTCAATTTTTATCTAGGAAAGGAGGCCAGGTGAAGAAAACAAAAACCTTCCTGATGACAAAATGTTAATTATCCAGAAACAAAAGATAACTTAGCCCTATTTACTGCATGAAAAATTGAGGACATTATGTTTGGTTCATACCCTATTTATCTTCATTTTACTCTTTATGCAATAACTCTGAGAATGTAAAAATGAGGAAAAATCCAGCTTGGCTTTAGAACCATGAGAAGAAAATTATTCATATACCAGCATCTTTGGAGGCATTCTCCTATACGTAAAACCCTGATGGGATATTAAAGAATGGAGAGCCAACTTGAAAGCCACCTTTCAAGAAGGAGTGGTATAGCTTTTAAGCAAAATGAGGGAAAGATTCTACATGGTCACAATCGTCCTCACTTTAGAGGTAAAGGCTGAAGACTGATATAGATTATTATTCTCAGTGGGAACGTTCTATTTTAATCCTTAGTCACTGTACATTGTGGTGCCAGTAGAGCTCAGGGTTATAAGTTGTAAATTTGTAATTAAAAAAATAAATCCCTGATTCAAAGGCAGAAGCAAAGAAACTAAATTCTTACTTGTGTGGAAAAAACATGGTTTCCCTAGAAAATAAGTAAACAATGATATGATAGCAAAAGAAATGCAGGAGATAAATATTAGCTGGATTAGAAACAAGGCAAAAATAAAAAGGGAGCTAACTTATAAAGCCTATTATAAACTAGAACAGGAGTAAGCATAATTGTAAAAGGCATTGTAAGTAGTCAAATTACAAAGTCAAATTGACTTCACAGAAAATAAAGTCAACAATAAAGATATATTATATTTACAGAAACAGACAGTTGGCCAGATTCCATCCAGAAGCTGAGTTTGTGGATCCTTGAATTGTAACTATGCTTCATGGCTGGTGTTTTACATTTGGTAG
>NW_017732064.1:51093-51809 GCF_001890085.2 Hipposideros armiger
ATTTACATATAAAATATTTTTCCATTTATATAATGTTCTTTAGTTGGGTCATCACACCAATGTTGACTATTAATCATATTTTTGTATGTCTCACTTTCTCAGCTGGGTTTGTTTTTTGTTTGTTTTTTTCACTCTTCTCCATTGTCACAGGTATGAAAACATCCCAAACATATTTCTGAACTGAGCTGCTAAAGAGATATCTTTGAGTATATTCTTTTGTTTTTCTTCCATCTCTGGACATCTCTATTTTCAATCAAGGAGAATAATACCTATGTTTTGCTGCTGCTGCTGCTGCTGTTGCTATTGCTCTAGTTCTTCTTTTTCTTTTCTGTTAATTTATTGTTCATAGTGTTTACAGAAAACAAACTCAAAATAAATCTGAGGAGGCTCATTACAAGGCTTTAATGTTGACAAAGATAGATTCAACCATAAAAATCCTTATATCTGAGCTTAATCATAACTTCACTTAATCTGGTCCTTTGTCTTCAGTTTACCCTTTCCAAAGAGAAGGTGTGAAAATCATATCATTATTAAATGAATGGATTCATAACAGTCTAATATATACCATCAAATTTTCTTTAACTGTCTTTCCCTAAAGAATTGAAACATCTTCCAAAACTGTAAAATGAATTTTAATCAGTCATCTGTGAGAAGGGATCCTGAACTATTTTTTCTACTTTCCAAGCCATTATCAGTACTATTCTACTGCAAAAAAA
>NW_017732064.1:53199-58557 GCF_001890085.2 Hipposideros armiger
TACTCTTTATCTGTGGAGATATGAGGATTCTTTTTTCTTTTCCAAAACACTTATCCAATAATAATAATGATAATAATAATAATGGCAAGACAATAACAGCATGAGAAGCAATAATAGTTTCTTTTCAATTTACCTCTCATTCCTATGACAAAGATATTTTTTGTAATGTGTTTGTGTGCATGTGCGTACACACGGGGGTGTGTGTGTGGGTGTGTGTGTGATCCGAGGAACTGAACTTGACTTGTAATTCTCAAGATCTAGCTTGTAGTGTTAGATTTGGAACAAAACACAACAAACTCTGGGGGATCTTGAGCCAGTTACTTGAGCTCCAAGTTTCTGCTTTTTATTTCTTTGATAATAATTCCCAAAGATCCTGTCCTCTAGGTCTGCTTGCTTATTCTACTCTGTTGATGTCTTAAGGTCAGTCCCTAACAGATCTTTATTGCAAGAGATCAAAGAAATAGAAGACATTTGTGGACTAAGTTGGAAAACTATCCCAAGCACAACAGATATGTTTCATCATTCTTCTTCAGTATAAATTAAAACAGATTGTGTTTCCTCCACACCCTCAACAGAAAATAATGTTACTTAACAATTTTAGTCACATCTTTCTTTCAAGATATTCCCCAAAACTTTTAGAATAATTGTAAATGAAATTCAGAAAGTAGGAAAACACAGTCGAGTATACATCAGCATGTGGGCAGGATTTAGTGGAGCCCCTTTTTCCTATTGAAGAACTGATCAGACAGAGGACTTGACAGCTGGAGTTTACATGATTGTTGTACAATAAAACAGAACTACAGCTACTTTGTGCTATGTTCCAAATGCCAAGTGCAATTTTAAATATTTCTTTTTCTTTATACAACTGTGTTCTCATCATAAAAAAAGAAAATAGGTATATTTTAGAAATGAGTGTGTTCCTAATCCAATGAGCATAAAAATTAAGGAGAAATTAAACCTGTGAGATGAAATTAAACCGGGGGGGGGAACCTATTGAAGTTTAATGGTTGGATTGTAAGAGAAGCCATACACAACATAGTTGGCCCTGAGGTCTCAGGTAAATGGATTGAAGAATGTATAGTTGGAGCTCAGCTGTGAACACTATGATATTTTGAGAAAAAAGGATTGAATGCACATCACTTTGTTGGAACTCTTTCAGAACCCTGACAAATCTGACCATTTCAGATGCCAAAGATGGCATTAGGAAGGGGTAGAAAACAAAAAATAGGTATATCAAAAATATATAAAATAATTAAACCACAGCCCTTACTTAGATTATATTGATTATATTTTACTCTTTTATGTGAGATTCTTCTTTTTTTTCCTGGATGAATTAAAAGAGAAACCCAATTAAATTTCCATTTGTACAGGGCTATGATGACATTATTTTGAACTTTTGTGAAACTGTGAGTAGGATAAGCAGATACTTTTAGTTCAAAACCAGCCAGAGTTTAAAATTGAGTTTGTGATTTTCCTGAGCTCTTAACTACTCCAATGTATAGTAGAACTCTTTCTAGATAAGGGATGTTAAATTTAAGTATGTAATAATAGTAACCTAATTTTTTCAGTGCTCTCACATTTATTCATTTACTAATTTCATATTTTTTGGTAACACCTACTATACACCAAACACTGTTTTAGGTGTTAGGGATACTGTAGTAAATAAAATATATAAACATCTTGACTATATTCTACAGGGGAAGATAGAAATTTTTTAAAAGGGGAGCATGGTAAGGTAATGAATAAATTATGTTAATAGGGGAAAATAAAGCAGTGAGGACATAAAATGTTAACAATAAGAATTGAAATTTTAGATTTGATGGCTACTCACTGAGAAGAAGACTTTTGAGTAAAAATCTGAAGGCATTGGAGCTAGCCACATGATGTTTGTTGATCCTGCATTTCAGGCAGTGGGGCAGCATGTGCCAAGCGCCTGAGGTAGAAGGGTGCTTGGAATGTTTGGGGAACAAGAATATGTGTGTGGTCAAGGGTGGACAGAGTCAACTGAATTACAATATGGATATGGTCACAAACATAGCATAAGGCACATTTCAGAGGGCTTGTGGCTTTTATTTTGGAAGAGATAGGAAGTCTACCTTATTTTTTAAACATTGCAAACTTCCATGAAGGACTAAATATTTAGGCTTGGTGGGACAATAAATAGTCTTTTTCACAACTCTCAACTCTTCAGTTGTAGTAAATAGCCATAAATAATACAAAAATAAATCAATATGGTTGTGTTACAATAAATTTTTTTACAAAAATAAGTAGTAGAGCAGATGACATCAGCAAGATAGCAGAATAGGAAGTTACAGTCACTCAATTAATGATAATATATGAACTAGAATACCTCTGTGAGAACTCTAGAAACAAACTGAGAAGCTATAGCACATAGCCATTATAAAACCAGAGGGGATTCCAGATTCCAGTGAAAGGGGAAGGAAAATTTGCAACATTTGTCATATGTATCTGTGCCTCCCCTTATGCAGCCTAATGCAGAGTAACTCAGAAGAAACCCCATATAGGGGCTCCTTCCTTGGGATATAAACAAAATAATTGACTGTGTAACATTCTGGATTATCTGGGGGCTGCTTGAGTAACTGGTTTCTGTCTCACCTGACTCAGATTGCTGACAGATCAGTGTCAGAGTTTGGAAACATAGGTAAGCATTTAGCATGTTACAATGGCAATTCCTCAGGCAGGGATCAGGGGAAACAGGATGTGATAAAAGGCTTGGGAGGCCCTAAAACCTCAAGCTGGGCTGATTGATGGTCTTCCCCTACATAAAACCAGTATATAATTTTTTTTTTTTAATTCTTAAATCCCAGAAGAAAGATCGTAAAGCATAGGAAGAAACAGGTTAGCATGGCTTGAGCAAAGGAAGAAAATGAAACTGCAGAAACTGACTCTAAAGAAATAGATCTATGAGTTACCTGAGAAATAATTTAAAATAAAGATGTTCATAAAGGTGTTCAATGAATTAAAGGAGAACAGATAGACAACTAATATATTCAAGAAACAGTGAATATACAAAATGAAAATACCAACAGAGAACTATACAAAAGAATCAAACAGAAGTTCTGGAGTGAAAAAATATAATAACTGAATTAAAAAATTTATTAGAGAAATTGAACATCAGATTTGACAGGCAGAAGAAAGAATCAGTGAACTTAAAAATAGAACAGTTGACATCAAGTCAGTGGAGCAAAAAGAAAAAAATGAAGAAAAGCAAAGAGACCGAAATGATTTATGGGACACTATCAAGCAGATATATGTACACATTATGTAAATTCCAGGAGAAAGAGAGAGAGAAAGGGGTAAGAACACTACCTGAAGAAAGGGTGTCCCCAAACTTCCCAAATATGAAGAAAGAGATGGACATATAGATTCAAGAAGCCCAAAGATATCCACAAGAAAAAATCCAAAGAGAACCCACTGAGACACATTAAAACCAACTATCTAAAGTCAAAGAAATAATTTTGAAAGCATCAATAAAAAAGTGATTCATCACATAAAGTGGGATATCATAAGTAGATTTCTTAGTAGAAAACTTGCAGGCCAGAAGGGAGTGGAGTGACATATTCAAAGTGTTGAAACAAAAAACAAACAAACAAAAAACTATCAATTACCTATAAAACTGCTCTTAAAGAATGAAGGAGAGGACTTCTTGTCAAGATGGCAGAGTAGGTAAAACCTGTGCTGGTCTCCTCCCACAACCACATCAAAACTACAACTAATTTAAAGAACAATCATTCTTGAGAACCACCTGAAGACTAGCTGAACAGAACTTCTATAACTAAATATATAAAGAAGAAGCCACGTTGAGCGACTAGTGGGAGGGACAGAGACACAAAGCGGGCTGATCCCACACCCACATGTGGTGGTTAGGAATTGGGAAGGATATCTCAGCTGTAGAAATACCCCCTGAGGAACTAGAGGTCCCAGCCCTGTACTAGACCCCTAAGCCCGGACACCAGTGCCAGGAAGAGGAATTCCAACAACACCTGGCTGTAAAAATTAATCGGGATTCCATCTGGGTGAGATGAAGTGTTTCTGGAGACCCAGGCCCAAGAACAAACTCACTCATTCACAAACACTCGCCCTACACTCCAGTGATGGGTCAGCACCCGAAAAGCAAGCGGGACATATGGGGCGGACTGAATTGTCTGACTTCAGGGCAAGGGCTGGGTGTACAGCACTCCCTGGGTGGAAGTACTAGCAGGCATCTTGTTTTTTTGTTGAGCCCTCCCCCAACACAGTTGGCAGGCACAGGCAAAAGTGCTGGCAGGTGCCATTTTTCCTTTGCTGAGCTGTCTCCCCAGACAGCCAGCAGGTTCAGGTAGGAGCCAAATCTGAGTCTCCATTAAAGTGGCTAACACTGCTTGCCAGTGATTCCCTGAGATCCCACCCTACCCAACTCACCTGCATAGCCCGAACTTCTTTCAGTGGTTGTCCACACAAGCAGCCAGCCCCAGCCCACACTGTGAACTTTCTTAAAATCTCTCAAAGGTCCACAAACCCTAAACAAGCAGTGGCTGCTCTTGGCATAGGTTATATATCCTTCTAAGTCGCCTCAATCCCAGGACTAGTCGCAGCCGGCCTTGGTTCTCAATGTAGACTCTCCCACATGCCTCAAAGACCAGTGCAGGCAGCTACCAGCTGCAGATCATTATGTAGCTCCTACCAGGTGGCCCTGGGCTGGGAATAGGCAGCAGCTGACCTTGGCCTACACTGGAGTCCCTCACAAGAGGCCCCAGAACCAACCCACCTGGTGTCCAGTTTCAACCAGACCAGAGCACAATCCAATTAGCTCCACAAATGATTCATTGAAAGGGTGGACAGAACAGCCACCAGAGTGCTGATGAAATGAACCATGCTCTATGGGGACAGTACTGGCACAGAAATTCCTCTGCTTTAGCATGGCCAGTCCACACAACCAGTCAGCCTGAAGCTTTAATCCTACCCACTGATGTGACAAGAACAATCAAAGCTCAAATAAAACAGAAGGGCAACACAACCCACAGAAGGAACACCTTGTTCAGGTGACCAGGGAGTCTGCACCATTGGGCCCCACAGATCACCTACTACATGAGGCCACTCTTCCAAGACTGAGAGATCTTTCAGATCTACCTAAATACATAGAAACAAACACAGGGAGGCAGCCAAAAATGAAGAGAAAAATAAGTATGTTCCATTAAAACAACAGGACAAAACTCCAGAAAAAAAAATTCAAAACCAAAATGGAAGCAAGTAATCTACCAGATACAGAGGTCAAAACACTGGTTATAAGGATGCTCAATGAACATAGAGGAAGAATAGATGAACTGAGTGAGACTTACACAAAGTAATAGAAACCAA
>NW_017732064.1:60410-63032 GCF_001890085.2 Hipposideros armiger
GCCCAAGTTGGCACCATCATTGCGCTCTTCCCAGGCGAGGCAGATCAGTCGCCGGCTTCCGGACGGCCGCTCACTGTGGCTGCTGGCTGCTCACGCTAGCTGCTGGCTACACATGGTAGCCCATGGCAACCCACTGCAGCAGGGGCTGCAGCCTACGCTGTCCCTGGTGACTCAAGGCAGCCCAGCTGCAGGTTGAGCTGTTGTTCAGCATCTTAGCTGTAGAGGACAGTGTCACTGGCCCTCATATGTGGGATCCTAACCTGGGCCCTCTGGCGTCCCAAGCCAGCTCTTAACCAACTGAGCCACTGGCTGGCCCAAGAGCAGCTTTTAATGACACATTATATAAGAAGGATTTAATTGATCCTTTTAGAACATTTTACCCCAAAACAGCAGAATATACATTCTTCTCAAGTGCATATGGAACATTCTCCAGGATAGACCATATGTTAGGCCACAAAACAAGTCTCAATAAACTTAAGAAGATTGATATCATATCAACAACCTTCTTCAATCACAGTGGTATGAAACTAGAAATCAATTACAAGAAGAAAACTGAAAAGCACACAAACACATGGAAGCTGAATAACATGCTACTAAATAATGAATGGGTCAAAAATGAGATCAAGAAATGAATCAAAAGCTACCCTGAGACAAATTAGAATGAAAAGACCATGACTCAAAATCTAAGGGACACCGCCAAAGCAGTTCTAAGATGGAAATTTATAGCAACAGAAGCTTACCTCAAGAAACAAGAAAAATCTCAAATAAACAATCTAACATTACACCTAAAGGAATTAGGAAAAGAAAAACAAACAAAATCCATGTGACTAGAAGGAAGAAAATAATAAAGATCATAGGAGAAATAAATGGAATAGAGTCTTAAAAACTTACAGAAGATAAATGAAGTCTATACCTTGTTCTTTGAAAAGATAAACAAAATTGATAAATCTTTAGATGAATAAAAAAAAAAGAGGACCCAAATATATAAAATCAGAAATGGAAGAGAAGTGACAACTGACACCACAGAAATACAAAGGAATATAAGGAAATACTATGAACAACTATATGCCAACAAACTGGACAATCTGGGGAAATGGATAAATTCCTAGAAACATATACTCTTCCAATACTGAATCAAAAAGAAACAGAAAGTTTGAATAGACCCATAACTACTAATAAAAATTAATCAGTAATCAAAAAACTCCCAACAAACAAATATCCTGGACCAGGTGGCTATACATGTGAATTTTACCAAACAGTCAGAAAGAATTAATACCTATTCTTCTCAAACTATTAAAGAAACTGAAGAGGAAAGAAGGCTCCCAAGCTTACTTTATGAGGCTATCCTTACCCTGATACCAAAACCAGACCAGAAAAAAANACACTGGTTATAAGGATGCTCAATGAACATAGAGGAAGAATAGATGAACTGAGTGAGACTTACACAAAGTAATAGAAACCAAAAAAAAAAAAAAAAGCACCAGCCAGAAATGAAGAATGCAATAACGGAAATGAAAACTACATTTCATGGAATAAACATCAGATTAGATCAACCAGAGGATTAAATCAGTAATCTGGAATGCAAGGTAGCAGGAAACACCCAACTGGAAGAGCAAAAAGAAAAAAGGATTAAAAAAGAGAAGATAGTTTATGGGACCTCTGGGACAACATCAAATGTACCAATAGTCACATCATAGGGGTACCAGAAGGAGAAGAGAGAGATAGTAAGGAATTGAAAACCTATTTGAAGAAATAATGACAGAAAACTTCCCTAACCTAGTGAAGAAAATAGGCGTACAGACCCAGGAAACATAGAGAGTCCCAACAAGATGAACCCAAAGAGACCCACACCAAGACACATCATAATTAAAATGCCAATGTTTAAAGACAAAGAGAGAATCTTAAAATAAGCCAAAGAAAAACAGTCAGTTACATAAAAGGGAGCTAACATAAGACTGTCAGTTGACTGCTCAACAGAAACTTTGCAGGCCAGAAGAGATTAGTGCAAAATATTCAAAGTGATAAAAAACAGGATGTACAACAAAGATTATTCTACCCAGCAAGGCTGAGTAAAATTGGAGGACAGATAAAGAGCTTCCTAGACTAGAAAAAGTTAAAGGAGTTCAGCACCATCAAACCAGTATTACAAGAAATGCTAAAAGGACTTCTTTAGGAAGAAAAAATATTTAAAAATATGAAGAAGAAAATATCACAAAGAAAAATATTGTATTTGACAAACATTTTAAGCACAATGGATCAACCAACTATAAACCTAGTACAAAGTTTTAAAGGCAAAAGTTGAAAGATCACATGTAATTACATCAGTAAATTAAGAGATTCACACAAACACATATGCACTGAAGAAGTAAAAAATAAAGACAAAAACCTAAATGTAGAAGGCAGTGAGTAAAAATGGTAGTGATTTTAATATGTGTTTAAACTTAAGCAACCACCGACATAAAATAGACTGCTATAAACATAGCTTGGTATATATGAAGCACATGGTAATCACAACCAAAAATCTACAAGAGATAAACAAGAAAAAATAGAAAGGAATCCAAACACAATACAACAGAAACCCCTCAAAATACAAGAGCAGAGGGCAAGAGAATAAGAAAGAAA
>NW_017732064.1:65132-73720 GCF_001890085.2 Hipposideros armiger
AATAATAATAAAATAAAATAATAGGCCAAGATACTGTTGAACATGGAGGCAAAAATATTCAACAAAATATCAGCAAACCAAATTCAGCAATACATAAAAAATATTGACACTATGATCAAGTAGTATTTATTCCTGGGATACGAGTTTGTTTCAATATCCACAAATGAACGTGCTTCACCACATATACAAAATGAAGGATAAAAATCATATGGTCATATCAATACATGTAGAAAAGGAATTTGACAAACCAATACTATTTATGATAAAAATTCTTAGCAAAATGAGAATAGAGGGAACATAGCTCAACATAATGAAGGCCGTATATGATAAATCCACAGCTAACATCATACTCAATGGGAAAAAAGATAAAAGTATTCTCCTTAAAGTCAGGAACAAGAAAGGAAGTCCACTTTCACCATTTTTATTCAACAAAGTATTGGAAGTCATAGCCACAGCAGTCAGACAAGCAAAGGAAAGGCATTCAGATTGGAAAGGGAGATATAAAGCTGCCATCATTTGGAGATGACATGATACTATATAGAGAGAACCCTATAGATTTCTCTAAAAAATCTATTAGAACTGATAAATGAATTCAGTAACGTAGCAGGATACAACATTAATATTCAGATATCAGTTGCATGTTTACATACCAATAACAAAATATCAGAAAAAGAAATTGAGAAAACGATCTCATTTACAATTGCATAAAAAAAATGCCTTGGAATAATAAAGAGTTTGTTTTAAATGGTGGAACTGAAGTCTTATATTTAGCCCAAAGGGAGCAGATATTCTTTTGTTATACTCTTGTCCTATGTCTTTTCCCCCCAGAGCCTGAAAGTCAGGTTTTGGGTTATGCTTTGTTCTGTTGTTAGAAGGAAATAACATTTTTTCCCACTCATTTTTTAGCATATGCAAAGCTAAGGTTCTCATAGATGCAAATGTTAGAAAATGGAACTCATGGGAATGACATGAGAGTTAACAAATAGCTTTAAACTTGGAAAGATGGTTTCAACATCTTAAGTTTCAGAGGTTTTCAGAACATTCAAAGGCTTATTTGAATATTTGAATTATTATCTATCAGTTCAATCAACTGTCCTGAAAAATAATGAAATTAGTCTGAAAATTATAAATTTATTCACTACAAGAAATCTGTGTTCTAGAGTATCCAGAATATGATTCTTAAAAGCTGCTTTTAGTTTTATTAACATCTTCCAAACATTGAAACTTGTCAATATCAATTTATTAATTTAGTTTTATTATAGTGATTAATTGCAAATGAATACTTTGCAAAAGGGAAAGAATTATTATGGAATGGCACAGAATCAATAGAGAATTACTTATTATAACTTAGAAAGAAAAGCTATAGGGTTGCCTGGTGAATGTTTTAGTCTTGAACACAGTTTCTTTTCTGTGCCTAGAGCTCATTAAACAGATGCATTTTCCCCACGATTACAAGACCCTCAAAAGAGCCAAAGCAGAGAGAAATCCACCTTTGCTTGGTTTCAAATTAATGTGAAACCCGTTAGGCCTCAGTAGGTGCCCAAGGCACATTCCTCACCCATGTTATTTTTAGTTTAATGCTATTCTTCTGTTACTGGCAGCAAGATTGAAAACTGTCATGACTCTGAGCAAACCTGGTTATTTCAGAATACAGGCTTTCACAGCATTTCCCTCTAATGGCGCAGATTAGAGAAAGAAAGCTTGTTTATACGTTTAAAAGGCCAGGATCTCCTGAACCATCAAAGCGGTGGCTGTGGTTTTAGAGCAGTACAACTTCCTGCTGTGTGTAATGTGTGAGCGCCTATAGACTGTGCTGGAGCTGGGCTGCCACTGGGCACGGGTGCTAATTGGCTTTCTGTGAGGGACACTCAAGCAGTGTATGAGCCTTAGCACTCCTTTCGTTTGGAGTGAAATATAGTGTAAGTAACAAAAGACACACACACCTTCAATAACTTCTATCTGAACATTTTTCTTTTCACGGACTCATAGATCAAATGCCATCTTGTCACCTCCCATTTCTATACTGGCAATCCTGATAATGTTTAAATAATAATAATAATAATAATATAGTTTTTTGCCATTTAAATTTCAATCTTTGGAAGGATTTATATGAGAAAGAATATGTCAAATATGTTCTATGAATCAAATTTTTGGTGGCAGAAACTGTAAACAGGAGAAAGCATATAAACATAAACATCTGCCACTATATGATGACTTTTCTGACATTATGGGCAGCTTAGGACTTGTTTATGGAAGTCCCTTCCCAAACCCCACACTCTGTTTCTCTTTTTTGTGCTTTGGGCACTAGTGGGTGAGGTTAGTTTCCTGTGTGTTTCGATATTGTTCCATAATTCATGCTTTCCTTATTTCAAAAAAATCATCAGCCAATAATGATCTCATGAATGTTGGGCAAAATGAGTACTCTTCTCAATGCATCAGATGTGCACAGTATCCCGTGCATCCAAGAGAGACTGTCTGAAGCAGGAGGTAAAACCACAGAACAAAAGAGGTACCATCATGAGTGTGAATCTTAATCAACTCTTAGGCTGAAATGGCTCTTTCTAAATGAGACAAGAGTAGAAATTTCCAGTTCTATTACAGCTTTTCCAAGCTATAATCAGAAACTAAAGCTTGGCAAGGAGATAAAGCTTAAAGATAATTAACCAATAACGACATTGTAATATTAAAATTATTTGCAGTCATTTATTTCACACTTAGCACCAATTATTGTTTTTTTTCTAAGAAGTATGACTCTGGGTAAATCATTTATTCTTTTTGGGCTTCAGTGTCCTCTTACTCAAAGAACTGAATGGTTTCTAAAGCACCTTTCCATTAAAATTGCTGTGATGGTTCTATGATTTGTGCAGTGTCAAAAATATTCTTATAATGTTGGAGTCTATTACTAAAGTCAAGATTTAATAATAGTCTTTGGGGCAATGCAATAAAATAATTTGAGTCAGTTTCTTTCTTTTTCAACAGTTAAGATAAACCCAGGTAATTTTTCCCTAGTACCATATACATTTGGCCAATTTAAAAAGCTGCTATTTTCATCAACTTTGCTTTAATATATTTAAAAAATGGAGATGTTCATCTCAAATCAAAATTACCTTAAATTTATATGCATTTTAAATTGTTCATGTAGTATTTTTTTAGGAAAAGAAAGTATTGTGTCATAAAATTTAGAAATTGTTGGGGTGAGATTAAATCTATACTGTTTACAAAAATGTTAGCATAATTATTATAAAATGAATCATTTTTTATCATGTTTTATCTGGGCTTTCT
Source organism: Hipposideros armiger (assembly GCF_001890085.2). Classification (NCBI taxonomy): domain Eukaryota; kingdom Metazoa; phylum Chordata; class Mammalia; order Chiroptera; family Hipposideridae; genus Hipposideros; species Hipposideros armiger. The sequence continues at coordinate 68,415 of NW_017732064.1, forward strand.
CTTCCAGAATTCTAAACACTGACCCATTCAGATCCTTCCACATGTTTTTTGGACATTGGAAGTGTGATTAGGGTCAGGAGCTTTCATCCTGCCTTTGTCTTGTGTGATTTGCATTTTCAGAAAGTTTCCTTCCTTGTCTGTTCTCTACTTTCTACCAGTGAACAACTTTAGAGAAATATAGATTTCCTTATGGAAATTTTTGGGGCATATGTTAATAAGCTTTCAATTTTAAAATGGAATTATATACATTGTGTGTGTGTGTGTGTGTGTGTATTGGTTGAGGTTGGGTAATAGAGATATGGAAGTAAAAATTGTAAACAAGTAAAAAGAGGTTCACTAAATTCACTAGTGGAACACAATACTAACAGGTGGAGTATGGATTCAAATTCCAGGCTGGGAACTAGCCCATAACTTATTTAAGTTCCTCTTAGATGCAGTTTCGATTCAGATATCAAGGAAAAGAAAATATTTAGATATCATAGCATATGTATTGCCTTGTAGCCCCATGTGTCTGTGTACAAGTGTGTCTATAAGTAAGCCCGTTAAAAATTATGAATATATGACCTCATATGTGTATGGGGAGGCATTCAGGAATATACATAGCACACAGGAAGAGATGTTTGTGCTTCCAAAATATGATTGATATGCACTATGGACAGAAGTAACCCTATCATTTTTAATGTTTGCATTTCATACTCTAAATAACTCTATGCCATAATAAAATCCAAGGTCCTTTGGATGCTTGCCCAGTAAATATGGGATGCCCTACCACTTCCCACGTGCACAAGTTTCTCCTGTGTTACCCAGTTCTCCCTATATCTCTATGTAACTTTATCTCTCTTATCCCCTTAATTTTTTAAACTGGTTCTCTGCATTACTATTTTCATTCCCTGTATTTGCGCTGACACCAACCACGTTAGTCTTACGTTAGCCCCTACTCTTCTATGAAAAGTGCGCTCAATAAGATTTAAAAGAGTATAATTGTCTTCTCTAAACTTCTCTTTTAGCATTTGACACTTGACCATTCTCCTCATGCTCTCTAATGTATACATTGGCGACACAATTCTCCATTTATTCAGCATTTACCTTTCTGGGCCCTCCTTCTTATTCTGATCTATGCATTCATATCTCAATGCTGAAGAGAAAAAAGATTGATTTCACAGTTAGATTGTATAGTCATCATTTTGTCCATTCTCCTATGGGAGCCAGGCAGGCAGAACAGCCTTTCCAAAGCATGCAGGTCACAGTGGCAGAGGGAAAAATGACACAGCTTTCTCATGGAAGATGGTGAGTCCATTAATCTATAATCTTTATCCTTCTTCTGAATTTCAGTCACTTTTTCCAAGTACACACCCATCCAAATTTTAGCCATCCAAGGGATAACTCTCAGGACTGCGTGAAAGAGAGAGAAAGCAGGGTGAGGCTGGGTGGGGTGGACAGAAGAGGAATGAGAGGATTCTAAGGTAATGCAAATAAAGCATTCATGTGTTTGGCTGGAAGTTTTATTATGATATCTTTGTTCATCTATAAAATGGTAAAAATTTCAACTTTATAGGATGATTCTGAGGACTTAGTTCATATATGTAAAATGATAGGAATGATGACTGGTTTTTATAATCATTTTTTACCTTGGAGTTTTAACACTGGGAGGGATCTCAGGCATTATCTAGTCTAACCCTCTACTTCTACAGATGAGAAAAATGAGGTTAAGGAAAATGCAAGGAGTTGCACAAAGTTGACAGCTAGCTAGTGGATAGACCAGTTCTAGCACTCAGTTTTCCCAATGCTCCACTGATCCAAATTTCTGGGATACCATATTGCCATTTATTATATGAATCATAAACATTCAAAGGCAGTGATGCAAACCACTGTCATGTAGTCACAGCATAAGTTTTCTTCTGATCGTACTCCGCTGCTAGAATTTGGCATGTCTCATTATAAGTTCTACTCCATAGAGGAGTCATGTCCTGAAGAGTTTGCTCTCCATTAAACAAAGCCAAGATTTCATGGCAGGATTTTGTCTATGGGTTTAATTTGGAAAGTTGCACATAACTTTCTGGTATCCCACAAATTAGAGTTACTATAATTTAATGCCTAAGTGTACTCCATAAAAGCAAATTATATTACATTACTTATTGCTGTTGCTATCCTTAAAAATATTCTTATTTTTTTAAAACCAATATCAATATATGGAAAAACTCAGAACTAGTCAAATGCAGCCAAAGTTTCTGTCTGTCATAAACAGAGGAGAATGTCTTGAATGTAATAAGTTGTTTGGGCAAATCTGTTTTTGTCTGCTATGACCAACTGTCCATTATATCCATGTCCATTATGGACAGGCATGTAATTTAAGAGCAGTGGTTTGTGAAGAATGAGGCAAATGCCAAGGTTGGGAGGGAAACCCACGTTATTCTGTTGACCAAATACATCTTAAAATACTCTTACTTTTTTCAAGAACCTACTAATCTATGCATACTTGGCTTTGAAATGTTACAAAATCAAAATGCTTTATTCAACTAAAATAGATACTTCATAGGGGAAAAAAAAGTTTTTTTTCCCCAGGAAACTTTAATTTTAAGATTCTGTGTCAGGATTTCAGAGAAATGTACTGGGACCTAGGACCAAGAATACAGATCTAATAAGTTGTTTAATTTAAGATTGTAATAGGAACTATGAGAATGTGGAAGGAAAACACATCGAGATATTAATTTTCATTTTCTTTTAATCCCTGTAGAATTAAGAATAAAAGCTATGTGTGCTTTTTTGTATATTTTGACTTTTCCATTCCAAAAACATTTTAAGCCCTTTTACTTATTTTTTTCCTTGTAAATTTGTAGGTCATAAATAGTGTTTATTGGAGATAATCTCTCATCTTTCTGTGAAAGATTAGGACCATGTAGAGTGTGTGAGAGTAGAAGAGGGAGTGCTTCTGAGGGATGGGAGGTGAGAACAGGAGAGAGAAGTGACAGTCCCAAACTAGGACAAGGGCAGATGTTTGTGGGTTCTCAAATATTGGAGACCTGTATTTCCATGCTATACCTCACTTATGTTCAGGTCCTCAGAAAAATGGCTACATGAAGCATCTCGCAAGGGTGGCCCCAAAGGACCTGAACTTTAAGCATCAGTAAAAATTCCAGTGGTCCATGTCACACAGGAGCAGACATGCTGGACTTCACCAGGGCCTGCAGTCTTGGATGAGGGATACGGTAGATGCGATCACTATGGCTCAGAGATCATAGGGTCCTTTTTATATGTTTTGCTCTGCTTTGCACACTTGGATTAAAAAACAACAACAACAACAACAACAACAACAACAACAAATGTGATGGTAGAAGGGAAACCTGAAAATGATTGAGGTTGAAATTCCCACTAGCTTAAGATGGGCCTGAAATTAAATTCCCAGGGTAAAGCTGGTTTAAAGGGAGGGCTTCTATAGAAGACAGACAGATCCTGCAAAAAGGATGACTCTGAAAAGTGTATATATAAAACTAACATGTTTTACCCTATTTAAATTATCTTATCGTTTTGTTGAGTTTGAGGGATGACTTAGTAATTGACCTTCAGAAAATTGGGCAAAAAACCCCATAAAATATGTTAGAAGTGAATTCAGAATGTTGAAAATACAGAGAAATCTACTTTTATTTTTATTAATATTTTTATCAGACTTATTAAAGTATAAACTAAATATAATGAAATTCACCATTTTAAATGTATAGTTTAATAAGTTTTGATGAAAAGTACAGCTACATCACCACTACAATCAAGGTATATAACACCCCACAAAATTTGTTCCTGCCTCTTGGTAACCAATCCCTCTGCCTAAACCTTGCCTTAGATAACCACTTATGTACTCTCTATCACTACAGTTTTCCCTTTCCTAGAATTTCCAGTATATAGTCATTTATGTGGCTTCTATTACTTAACATAATGCTGCTTCATTTATCAGTAGTTCTGTAAAGAACTGTGAAATGTTGGAAATTTTACCCTGCTTGCCTGCTAACAAGTGAACCTGCCACAATCTCATAAATTCTGACAGAGGACACTAGACTGCTGAGTCAGAGATGAAGAACTTCATTACTGATGACACAGCAAGAAGCATGGGCTTCATCATATTCTCTTTTCCCTCCAAGTTCCCAAGTGCATTGGGTTTGTGTCACAGGGGAGGAACTCTGAGCTTCTGAGGTTGCCTGCAAACCTGCTGGAAAAACCTGCCTAGCTTTCAACCTGGAGGAAGACACTAAAACAGAGTGTAACAATGAAAACACACTCTCCATTCTCCCAGGATGCTTCTCATATAAACATCCTTTAAATGACAGTCTGGGCAAAAGTTATCACGAGAAGTATAGGCGCCCCACAGAAAATGATCATCAAACAAGTTCATTCCTTTTTATTGCTGCATAGTATTCCACAGTGTGGATACACAACAATATTTGTATCCATTAATCAGTTGATTAGCATTGGTTGTTTCTGGGTTAGGCTAATAAAGCTATGTTAAACATTAATTTATAATTTGTTGTGTTGACTTGTTTTCTTTATTTTGGTAAACATCTGGGTGTGGGATTTCTGGTTTATCTGGTAAGTATATGTTTAATTATTTTGGAAAGTACAAAAGTATTTTGCAAAACGGTTACCATTTTGCACTTCCAGCAGCAAAGTACGAGGGTTTCAGTTGCTCCATATCTATGCCAACACTTTGTGGTTGTAATTTACATTTTCTTAAAAAATAATAATGTGGAACGTCTTTTATATGTTCTTGTTTGCCATTTTGTACTATCTTTGGTTAAGTTTCTGTTCAAATCTTTCTTTTTAAAAATCCGGTTAATTATTTTCTTAATATTGAAATGTAAGTGTTGACAAAGACTCTCATTAACCAAATTTCAGACAGGCTCCTCTGGTCTGTTTTTGACTAGGCCTCATCCTTGGGTCCTGTCTTTGGCCTTCCCAGTTCAGTTATGGCAGCAATCCTTCTAAGTCAGCTTAGAGAGAATCCTCCATTCTTGATATCTGATCACCACTGATATCTAATCAAATTTCTCATCTCCACCTTTTATGGCTAAGCCCTTGTCTTGCCTTTAGTAAGACTCTTGTAAAGTCAGGTTAGCAAGAATCCCCCTACCCTTGATGTCTCCTCTTAGTAATTTTACAACCACTTACCCCTCACTCTGCTCAATGTTTTTACATCCTGAGCTATCTTTGCTGTATTTGGAGGTGAGCCCAATCTCTCTTCCCAATTGCAATAACCCAGCACTTATTGAAATATCCTGAATAAAGTCTTCCATACTGTTTTAGCAAGTCAGAGTAATATT
>NW_017732064.1:74970-78487 GCF_001890085.2 Hipposideros armiger
TTTTGGTTGTTGGTGATTTCACTGTTTAAAATAGCCCTTAAGCATAATGTTGAAACACCATCTAATGTTCCTAAAAACAGAAAAGCTGAGATGTGTCTTAAGGAGAAAATATGTATGTTAGATAAGCTTTATTCAGGCATGAGTTATACTGCTGTTGGCCATGAGTTCAAGATTAATGAATTAACATTATATATGAAATAAGGTATCTTGAAACAGAAGCACACATAAAACAAGGTTCCATTTGATAGCTTGATAAAAGTGTTGTGATAAGAGTCTCTGGTTGGTTTCTTTCTTCATTATAGGACATACAACTATATTCTCTGTGGTCTAAATGAATATGCATAAATATACATGCATTAGGAAAATTTACTTCTAAAGAACAAATGTGCATTTAAAATTTCCAGCCAGAAAACACTCCCTCCTTCCCCCCAAAATACATTAATGCTAAGTAACCTGTTTATTACGTGCAGTCTTTGTTTCATTTACAAATGTGCACTAGACATGTTGTTATGTTTCTAATTTCTTGACACATTAGTAATTATACTCTAAAATGGACACCTCGCATATCTGTCATCAACTTCAATAGTGATAACCATCTTCAGACATCCCTACATAAATGATTGATTCCATTTAGGCATGTCTGCATAACTAGATGTTTATCTATCTGTTTTCTTGAGAACTGGGCCTTGTTCTAAACATTAGCTTTCCCCTATTACCTAGCAGAAAGCCTACTCTTCCAATGGTTAGTACCTGTATATCCACAACTCAGACACACACACATACACCATGCCACATTCCTAAAAGACTTGTAAGACTGGTGTGTGTGTGTGTGTATGTGTGTTTAAATCACGGATAACATTTTGTGCATATAAAATAGAGGTACAAAAGTGAACTATTTTACGGGAAGATCCCCTTCCATACTGTCTGAAATTCATCTATTAATTCATTAATTCCTTTGAGTTAGTAAGCCTGTTATTTTAAAAATTTAAGTAATTATTTATTATGCCCAAACTTTGCAACTTAGCAGTATGATAGATACAGTATTGTGGTGAACACATATTCTGATTTTCAAGGAGAGCTCTATGTTCAAATAGTCTGTCTTTTAAATAAATTCTCCACAAGATGATTTGTTTCAGCATTTGTTTCAGAAAATAAAGCTGCCTATGCCTAATGCAGAGACTACAAAGACTTACCACAGTCATTTCCCCTCTAAGTGTGAAATGCAATTAGATATATGCTGAGGAAACTGAAATTTGAAAGTACAGATAAATAGCAAGAGTGAGATGCTATATGAGGAAGGAAGCATTGTAAGGACTCCCCAAAGACCAAGGATTCAGAAAGGCAGAGGATCCAGGGGTGGCGTGGAGCCAGAAGGTGAAATAACCATTTTGGAAGGCATTTAGAAAGACTGTAATTACATATTTACTAGATCCCAGCCAACTATATAATTGTCAAAATACACTGACAGGTGCCAATTTTTGTCTCTTCATAATTTGACAATGGAAATTAATTCCATCATCTTATGCTTGTGATTAAACAATTTCCAGCAGTTCCTGAAATCGGCTGTTGCAAACTTGTTTATATTTTCTTGGCCTTCTACCATGTGGTGGTCAAGTGTGCCAACCACAAAGTTTATGTATCTTTAACCAAAAGTATGCAGAGGTTATGTGATTCACTTTGTCATGTCTAGTTGCCCCTGTGGTATTGGAATGCACTACAGAAAGAAGCAAGGGTACTCTATACAGCGTTCTTTGTGCACTGAGCACAAAAGACATTACAATATCTGTGTGGCATTTGTTAAATACCCTGAATTTAAACATTCTGAATGACCATCTTAGGTTCCTGGTCTAGGTGTGTCCCGGAACCAGTTCCTTCACTCATCTGTTTTCATGATTTCTCATTGCCCTGAGTAAGAAGCTGCAGAATCAGTGGTGACAGTAGCTGCTGCAAGAGATAGACAACTTTGTTGATAAATACCTNAAATAGCAAGAGTGAGATGCTATATGAGGAAGGAAGCATTGTAAGGACTCCCCAAAGACCAAGGATTCAGAAAGGCAGAGGATCCAGGGGTGGCGTGGAGCCAGAAGGTGAAATAACCATTTTGGAAGGCATTTAGAAAGACTGTAATTACATATTTACTAGATCCCAGCCAACTATATAATTGTCAAAATACACTGACAGGTGCCAATTTTTGTCTCTTCATAATTTGACAATGGAAATTAATTCCATCATCTTATGCTTGTGATTAAACAATTTCCAGCAGTTCCTGAAATCGGCTGTTGCAAACTTGTTTATATTTTCTTGGCCTTCTACCATGTGGTGGTCAAGTGTGCCAACCACAAAGTTTATGTATCTTTAACCAAAAGTATGCAGAGGTTATGTGATTCACTTTGTCATGTCTAGTTGCCCCTGTGGTATTGGAATGCACTACAGAAAGAAGCAAGGGTACTCTATACAGCGTTCTTTGTGCACTGAGCACAAAAGACATTACAATATCTGTGTGGCATTTGTTAAATACCCTGAATTTAAACATTCTGAATGACCATCTTAGGTTCCTGGTCTAGGTGTGTCCCGGAACCAGTTCCTTCACTCATCTGTTTTCATGATTTCTCATTGCCCTGAGTAAGAAGCTGCAGAATCAGTGGTGACAGTAGCTGCTGCAAGAGATAGACAACTTAGTTGATAAATACCTATTTAGAAAGAACAGTTGGGCCCGATTTTGCAACTGTTGAAAGGTATGAACTTGGGGAAGTCTGTCACTATTCTCAGCAAACTGTTAGTACCTTTTGATAGCCCACATCTTTCCATCCCCACTGTTCCTACTTCATTAGCATAATAATCTTTCACCCAGGTTAACCGCGGTGGCCTCTTAACTGATTTCCTGCCTTTTCTCTTCTGCCCCATTGGTTCTCCAGACAGAATTCAGAATGATTTATTTAGCATCTGTTTATCTTAGTCTCCTTTTCCCTCTGATAAATTCCAGTCAAATCATGACCTGATTTCTACTCAGGCCTTGTGTCTCATGCCTGAACAACTTCATTTCATCAGTGTGCGCCAGTTAATCTTATCTTTTAGTTCCAGGTCTGAGCCCATTCTTGAAATCTAGAACTATGTTTTAAAAATCACTGAAACCCTCATAGACACCTTTTTTTGTTTTGTTTTGTTTCTGTACTTTATTTTTTTAATTTATTATTAGTTTCAGGTGTACAAAACAACATAGTGATTCAACATTTATATACCTCACAAAACAATAACCCCAATAAATCTGTTACCCATCTGACACTACACATACTTATTACAATATTGTTGACTAAAAATAGACTTCATGCTGTAGTTGATAGCCCTGTGCCTGTTTTTTTTAAATTATAGTTGACATTCAATATAATTTTATATTAGCTTCAGGGGTATAGCATAGCAGTTAGACATTTAGGGAGATAAATGAAAAAATGGAAAATTTAAAATAATGTAAAAGAAAAATCGAATCAAGACTCTTCTGGGTAGAATTAAAAGAATTTAA
>NW_017732064.1:85036-100480 GCF_001890085.2 Hipposideros armiger
AGGTGCCCTTGTAAGTAACTTGCTGCCTGTCCCTTGCTGCTTTTAGGATTCTGTCTTTGTCTTTAACCCTTGCCATTTTCACTATAATGTGTCTTGGTGTGGGCCTGTATGGGATCATCTTGGTTGAAACTTCTGCACCTCCTGTGCTTGTATGTCAATTTCCTTTGCTAGGTTAGGGAAGTTTTCAGACATTATTACTTCAAAAATGTTCTCGATCCCTTGTTCCCTCTCTTCTCCTTCTGGTTTTCCTATGATGCACATGTTGTAGCATTTGATGTTGTCACCTAGCTCTCTTAAGCTATTTTCAATGTTTTTTAGTCTTTTTTCTTTTTGTTGTTCCGCTTGGATGATCTCTGCTAACTTGTCTTCTAAGTCACTGATTTGATCCTCAGCTTCATCCAATCTGCTAGTAAGTCCATCGAATTTGTTATTTAATTCAGTAATTGTATTCTGTAATTCTAGCTGGTTGTTTTTCATGATTTCCCTATCCTTCTTTAAATTCTCATTAATTTTCATGAACATTCTAATAATCAGTGTGCTGAACCTTGTGTCCAATAGGTGTTTACCTCTATTTCCTGTAGTGCCACTGATTCAGGAGGTTTCTTCTGCTCTTTTATTCTGCTTGTTTCCCCATTCTGGCTTACTCTTTGTGTTTGCTTCGGTGTAATAGGTAGATCCCCTAGGCCTCTCAGTCTTTTCTGGGTGGACTTATGTGGTATGTGTCTTTTATGTTTGAATTACTTAGACTCCCTTTTTCTCCTCTGTGTGTGTGTACCAGAGGTGTTCCTTGTGTTGTGTGTCTTTTCCTGTTGAGGTTGAGTTTTGACTGCTTTTGGCTTATCAGTAGGTGCGATTGACTTCCAGGTGACTAGCTGTAAGGATTAGCTGTGTCCACAGTTTATGAGCTGCTGTGTGAGGGTTGACCCCTCTGATGAGGCTTGGCCCCATATGGGCTTTTGTGCCTGTAGCGATTTCCCTTTGGTTGTGACTCTTGTAGGTCAGACCCCTTAATGCTCTGGTTTTATCTAAAGTTGGTCTCTGGGTGTGATGATTCTTATGCCGCTTTGGCTGGGCCCTGCTGCAGAGTGGGTTTTAGAGCTAAAAAGATCTTCAAGCACAACCACAACAGCCACCAAAGGTAACCAGAAACTCTCAGATGTGCAAAACAACCATCAACCTACACTCAACATGTACAGAAATATCAAGCATACAAAAGGAAAAACAAATCAACAGAAACAAAACAACAAGGAAAAAAAAACAAGGAACAAGTAGCAAAACAAAATAAAATAAAAATAGAACAAAATAAAAAATAGAATAAACTCAAGAAACAAAATAGCAACACCCCCCAAAAAAATTGCAGAACAAATGGAAAGAAGGAGGAAAAGTAGAGCAGTGACAAGAGAGCAGAAAATAAGGGAGAGAGACAGAGGGTAGAAAAGAAAGAAGGACAGAGAGAGAGAAAAAAGAAGAAAAAGAAAAAAGTATATATATATATATATATACACACCCATATATATAGACATATATATCCATGTATATGCTCCTTCCTATATGCCTATATTAAAAACTAAAAATAATAATGAAATGGAAAAAAACAAAATCAACACAAGCAACCAATGAAAAACCCCCCAAAACATCCAAAAGAACCCAATTAACAACACTGTAACACAGTAAAAAATAAAAATAAAAATAAAAACATATAAACACACAAACAAAAAAAAGGAGAAAAAACAAGAAACAGTCAGTGCCAGTCTTGGCGGAAGTCCACCATGCTCTCCCCAGGTTTTCCTCTGCTGTACACAAACTCCTCTGCATCTTGTGGGGGCAGAGGCAGCCACCTGGTGCCTAGAGTGACCCTGGTGATGCAGGTCTATTTTAGGTGAGTGGGGTTATGAGGTGTGATTGGTAGTTTTTTTACAAAGTCAGTGCTGTTTCTGCTCCCACCTGCCCAGAGGCATTCTGAATTCTGCACAGCCAGAGGGCTGGATGTGCATCTTTGAGCATTGTTTCCACTGGGGGTTGTTGGGGTGGTGGAGACTTCAGAGCTGCTAGAAGCCACCTGCCCGGGAGGCCTGAGTGACACACTGCTGCTAAGTTTTAAACATTGCTATTATTTTTAAGCCTGAAGATAATAATAATGTACCTAGTTTTTTAATTCCAGTGTATATTGTTGCTTTCAAATTACTATAAAACAATTAAATTGAGAACCATAGAGCTAATTGTCCTATTGCAGGCTGATTTTTCAAGATGACTGCCAACATAGTTGATAACTGAATAGTGGGGAAATGCATCTGGTAAGTATCTTCCGAGGGCTGATAAGTTCTTCGTAATTCATTTAAGCTGAGAAACATTCAGATATAACATCATGAGTTATTTGCATCTTAACCAAAACCGAATTTTAGTGCTCTCTAGAGGGGGCTGTGAAGAATTTGCACAGCAGCGGGACTTGCCTTCTTCTGGGCCACTACAGCTTCACGGCCTGAGAAATACTTTGACATGTGCTGTGAAACTGCATTTTCAAGTGTGTTTACAGCTCCAGTATTGATTGCACAATTCGGTCCAGCTACCCCTTGCCAAAAACAACCCTGCTAGAGCCTGCACTGCTGGGAAGAAGTGATGCATTATTTAACAGTAGCTAATCAATATAAAACAAGCCCTTTGTTAGAGCAGTCCTATTGATAGACTGCTTCTCCACTTTAATATTTTATTATTTTGCATTGATTTCTGAAACTCAATTCTGTATCTTACTTTTCTTCCATCAGTAACTGTGAGCTGAGCCCTACCTGACTAGAAATCTAACATCCTTCTTGAATCACAAATTATCCAACTTAATTAAGAAACAATTAGTTAAGAGTTTAAAAAAAAAGTCATTCGGTTTTGTTCTAATCAAATTTAGTGAGTATGACATATTAAATGCAGGGTTTTGGGGAGGAAACATTAAGAAAAATCTGAAAAGACATGGTTTTTGCTGTGTGTATGTTTTAAGGAGCAGGCTCTGAAATGTTCCCATCTAACCTTGGTGAACATGTTGGGGAAATTTAGGCATGTAACTGCCGTTAACACTAATAGGGACTTGTCTTCTAAATCCTGCTTTATCAATGGAAAAATAGAGCCTTTAGTTTTTTTCTTTCTTCATTCCTTTTTGCTTTGTATATATTTGCTGAGCGGTCTAGAATAAAACATTAATGGCGGCAATGTTAGGCACTGCTGCACCTGAGTGCTAACCCCTAATCATCCAAACATAAAAATAAGATCATCTACCTATATAAACAGCATGAAAGAGGCAGTCAGGTGCTAGTGGGAACACAGATGCATGTGGATGATGTAGCTATGTAGAGAGATGCTGTCTGATCCATTCATTTACTGTAGTGCTCTCAGCTATCCTTTTTGGCCTATTATAAAGCAGTAACAATAAAAGTTGTGTTTCTAGATAGTTCATAGAAGCTGAAGATTTATGTTCTAGAGATTTTTTTGGTGAATTATATCATCAATGAGTATTTGTTGTTTAATATGTGCTTTTGGATTACAAGAAAAATTCAAATTCTATACAAAAATATTAGAAAATACATGAGTAGAAAGAAAAATACCAATTGCCCCTATTTCTAGTTAGGTAACAATTGTTAAGTTGTTAAAATTTTGGTGTGCATACCCTGCAATTCATTCTTTTTTTTTTCACCTCATATACAATTAACCCATGTTACTTGGAGTAAAAGTTATACACAATATCATGTCCAACTTCTACGTAATTTTGCACAAGGTAACTGAGGCTAGGTTATAAACTATTTTTAATACTGTCTTATTTTTGTCACCACTATTGCAAAAGCCACTTTGACATGATACTACACTATTGAATTGTATATTTGCTGTATATGTTGAATTACAGTTAATTTGTTAAGGGACAGAGGGCTGTCAATGTTTATTCACCAGTATAGGCTCAAGTATCCCAAGGCCAAATTATTAAATTAAAAGATTAAAAACAAACCAGAAATGGAAATGTGAGCTCTGGGTAAACTGGAAATAGGAAACCAGTAGATCACAAGCAAGAGAACTTATGGAACCAGGATGGTTTAAGCTCACAAATTAAAATAAGCTATGAAAAGAGAAATCAAAAGTCCCTCAGAAAGGGAAAGAGTCTAGATGTAGATTTTCAGTTATACCTATGGTGTCTCCATCCTAATTTTCTTTTTTTTTTTTTTTTGGTTTGTTTGTTTGTTTCACCCATTTCCCCACCTCCCATCCCTTTTGGCAACCATCAGCTTGATCTTCATATGTGGATCTGTTTCTGTTTTGTTTTGTTTGTTTGTTTTGGTTTTTTACATTCCCCATATAAGCGAAATCATATGGTATTAGGCTTTCTCTATCTGATTTATTCCACTTAGCATAATACCCTCTAGGTCCATCCACATTGTTGCAGATAGCAAGGTTTCAGTTTGTTTGTTTTTTTATCACATCTTTTTTATCCATTAAACTACTGATGAATACCTAGGTTGCTTTGGCTATTGTAAATAATGCTATAGTGAACATATGGGTGCATATATCTTCTCAAAATAGTGCTTTTGCATTCTTTGATAAATGCCCAGAAGTGGTATTGCTGGGTGGTATGGTAGCTTTATTTTTAATTTTTTGAGGAATCTCCATACTGTTTTCCATAGTGGTTACATCATTTATAGCCCCACCAACAGTTTATGAAGGTTCCACTTTCTCTACATCTTCACCAACACTTTGTTACTTGTTGATTTTTTTATGATAGCCATTCTGAGAGTTGTGAAGTGGTATCTCATTATGGCTTTGATTTGCATTTCCCTGTTTATTAAAGATGAGCATCTTTTCATATGTTTGTTGGCCATCTGTATGTCTCTTTTGGAGAAATGTCAACTCAAGTCCTCTGCCCATTTTTTAATTGGAGTGTTTATTTTTGGGTATTAAGTTGTATGTGTTCCCTATATATTTTAGATATTAACCCTTATCAGATATATCATTTGTGAATATCTTCTCATATTCAGTAGATTGTCTTTTCATTATGTTAATGGTTTCCTTTATTGTGTAAGCACTTTTTAGTTTGACATGGTCCCATTTGTTTATTTTTGCTTATATTGACCTTGATTGAGGAGACATATCCAAAAAGATAACCTTAAGACCAATGTCAAACAGAGTGTTATGATTTCAGGTCCTACATTTAAATATTAAATCCATTTTGAGTTTCATTTTTGTATATGGTGTAAGAAAGTGGTCTAGTTTTATTTTTTGCATGTATCTGTCCAGTTTTCCCAACACCACTTATTGAAGAGACTGTCTTTACCCTATTGTATACTCTTGCTCCCTTTGTTATAGATTAAATGACCACATAAGTGAGGATTTATTCCTGGGTTCTCTATTCTATTCCATGGATCTATATGTCTGTTTTTCTGCCAGTACCACATTGTTTTGGTTATCCTAGATTTGTAATATAGTTGAAATCAGAAAGTGTTATACATCCCATTTTGTTTTTTCTCAAGATTTCTTTGGTTATTTGGGGTGTTTACTGGTTTTGTATAAATTTTGGGAGTAGTTGTTCTAGTTATGAGAAGTATTTTAATAGGGATTGCATTAAATATGTATATTGCTATAGGTAGAAAGAACATTTTAAAAATACTAATTCGCCCAATCTATCAGCAAGGTATATTCTCCCACTTATTTGTATCCTCTTCAATTTCTTTTTTTTATTTCATAGTCTTCAGAGTACACATCTTTCACTTGGTTAAATTATTCCTGGGTATTTTATGTTTTTTGATGCAATTGTAAATGGGATTGTTTTCTTAATTTCTCCTTGTGATCATTCATTATTGGTGGATAGAAATACACCAGATTTCTGTATATTGATTTTGTATCTGCAACTTTACTAAATTCATTAATTAGTGTTAACACTTTTTTGGTGGAGTCCTTAGGGTTTCCTATAGATGTCATCTGCAAATAATGAGAGTTTTACTTCTTTCATTTTGGGTGCCTTTCATTTCTTTTTCTTGTCAGATTGCTGTGGCTAGAACTTCCAATACTGTGTTGAATAGACCTGGTGATAGTGGGCATCCTTGTGATGTTTCTTATCTTAGAGGACAAGCTTTCAACTTTTAACCATTGAGTATGATGTTAGCTGTGAGTTTGTTATATATCATCTTTATTATTTTGAGGTATGTTTCCTCTATACCCCCTTCAGGGAAAGTTTTTATTATATAAAATATTGAATTTGTTCAAATGCTTTTTCTGCACCTATCAGATAATCATATAATTTTTATCCATCATTTTGTTAATGTGCTGTATCATGTTCATTGATTTATGGATGTAGAACCATTTTTGCATCCCTGGGATAAATCCCACTTAGTCATGGTGTATAGTCCTTTTAATGTATTGTTGAATCCAGTTTGCTAATATTTTGTTGAATATTTTTGCATCTATATTTATCAAGGATATTAGCTTGTAATTTTCTTTTTTGATGTTTTGGTCTAATTTTGGTAGCAGGGTAATGCTGACTTCATAAATTTAGTTTGGAAATATTTCTTCTTCTTCTTCTTCTTCTTCTTCTTCTTCTTCTTCTTCTTTTTCTTCTTCAATTTTTTGAAATAGCTTAAGGATAGTTATTAATTCTTCTTTAAATGTTTGGTAGAATTCACTTGTGAAGCCATCTGGCCCTGGACCTTTGTTTGGTGGGGTTTTTTTAAATTATTGCTTCCATTTCATGCTAGTAATCATTCTGTTTAGATTTTCTATTACTTCTTGGTTCACCCTTGGAAGGTTGTATGCTTTTAAAAGTTTACTCGTTTCTTCTAGATTGTGTAATTTGTTGACATATAATAATGCATAGTATTCTTTAATGGTTCTTTGCATTTCTGTGGTGTATGGACATACATACATGTATAAACTGTGTGGAGCACTACATGTATTTGTATAAACATATAAATTACACCCTTATATGATCTGTTTCTATGGAACTCACCTTTCTTAATCATGGGTCATAAAAATGACATAATATTTATCAAACAGAATTAGATTTTTGGAAGCTCCAGTATTTCCCTCATTTTACCTGTAACTCACAGGGATGTATATTAGATAAGCTAATTTTTAAAAGATCTAGGGTCTGTGTCATGCATGGTGACTCTTATTTTCATGATATAGGCTGAAGAGTAATTTTGAAAATTTTCCAGTCTGATTAAAATATGTTCTTTGTTTAACCTAATCCTCAGGTAATAATAACAGAAAAATGAAAAGACAGATGAAATAGAAAACATGAAATTACTCTAATGAAAAATCCCCTCATAAAGAGGCCTTTATTACTTTATAATTATCACAGTTAACATGTAAAATACTATGTTTGATACTATTATATATTCTTATCACATCTTTTCCTAATTCTAACAAAAGTTTATTTCCACTTCATAACCTGGGAAGATGAGAAGGCATAGAGAGCTTATTTAGGTTGTGAGTTTTACTTAATATAAACTATGTGTCAGGTTATCAGAATTGTAATGTGAAATATAAGATATAATAGAAGTATATCAAACATTTTATAGGCCAAGAGTGAAGTTTATGCTTAAGAGGAGTTTTTGCATAATTCTCCATTTTGCATTAGTGTCTTATGTGCCAGCAATTTTTCCCATATTGTTTAAAATTTCAATACTTTCTATTAAAATAAGATTATGCAGTTATATAGGTAAACCATTTTTTTATTAGCCCCATACTTGATTTCCTTTTTCTTCTAAACTCCTCCTCCAGAAGCTATAAAATACTTCTAAAAATTCATGGATTACCAATGAAAGCTATTATTCAATTACCAACTCAGCTGATTCTTAAATAGATTGTTAGCTAGTATATTCCCCTAAGAATTCTAACCAGATAGCCACAGGTAAATTTTCCTCTAATATATTCACTAAAATATTCAGGAAATAAGAGGTATTGGTAGATACACATATTGTGAAGAGACATGATTCGTTGTTTAGTTATCTTAAACTGCTTCATAGGTATATGAATCTTTGGTGTAAAAAAAAAAAAGCAAAAGTAAAAAAGCAGATTGTCACATTGCCTCCTTTTTTGGCTTCAGTGTTGTAATGAAGCCACCAGCCATCCTCCATACAGATTCTGTCCTCACTGATAGAGTCAGGTTGTCATGTTGCATAAGGAAGACTAAAGATATATAGGCCAGAGAAACAAAGATAGCAACTTTTGCAACTTTTTCACTTTATATATATATATATATATATATATATATACATATACATATATATATATACATATATATGTGTATATATATGTATATATACACATATATATATATAATCTTCTCTGTTTCCTCCAATAGAAAAAGGAAATTAATATCCCTTTCCACTAAAACTATATAAAATATTTTAAGTGAAAACATTGACTTTCTTAAAATCATAATAGATTTGATGGCTCATCTTAACCAATAGAGGTCATGTATTCTTTTAATAATATAGATTTAGGACATCTCTAACCAAATGTTATTGGCAGGTACCATTATAATTAAAGTAGCAATAGTCAAATAACACAACATACTATGAACAAAAAGTTCTCCAAAAATATAATTCCCTAGTCCTGGTTGTAATTTAAAGCATACATAATCATGTTTTGGACATAATTAGAATTGATTATAATGTGATTTTATATGTCAAAATAACACGCCCCAACAGAACTTAGGAAAATGGAATGTTGCAGGCTATGGAGCAAGTAAAGATTTACATGCATCGCTAATTGGCTGGTAGTTCTTCACAAGGACCAGAATTTCGGATTCCTTGAAAGAAGCAAATCTGTTTTGCACATGACCTTGAATTCATATTTAATCTTCCTTTTGGGAGTTTGTGTATTTCATAGGCATTTAATTTGATTTAATTTTTCAATTATTTTTTTTTCAATTATAGTTGACATTCAATATTATTTTATATTAGTTTCTGGTGTACAGCATAGTGGTTAAGCATTTATATAATTTATGCAGTGATCCCCCCAATTAGTCTAGTACCATAGGCATTTTAAATTATCTTTCCCAATTCTTTTTTCAGAGTGTTTTAGAGACAGCAGACACTACACACAGGTATTACAATATTATTGACTATATTCCCTATGCTATACTTTACATCCCCGTGACTATTTTGTAACAACCAATTTGTACTTTTTAGTCTCTTCACCTTTTTCACTCAGCCCCCTAACCCCTCCCATCTGGCAATCATCATTTTGTTCCCTGTATTTCCAAGTCTGTTTCTGTTTTGTTCGTTTGTTTATTTTGTCCTTTAGAGTCCACATATAAGTGAGATCACATGGTATTTGTCTTTCTCTGTCTGACTTATTTCACTTAGCATAGTAAACTCTAGGTCCATCTATGTTGTTGCAAATAGTAAGATTTTGTGTTTTTTATGGCTAAGTAATATTCCATGGGTACTAGACTAATTGAGGGGATCACTTTGTAAATTACATAAATGTCTAACCACTATGCTATACACCTGAAACTAATATAAAATAATATTGAATGTCAACTGTAATTGAAAAACTTTAAAAAAAGAAATTAAAAAAGCTATTGATTCACACAAAAACATAAACGATTAAATGCACTTTGCTAATCATAAGAAGCCAGACCAAAAAAAAAAAAAAAGAGTGGCAACTATTCCCCTAAACCACAAAGGGACAGTGAGGAATATGACTCATGCCGCGTCACCAAGTAGCTCCAGCAAAAGTCATAGCAGAATTGGATCACTTAGTTCAGTGCACAAGACCACTCTTCTTTCTCTTATCCACAAAAGAAAATGTTTCAGTAGGCTTAATTATAAAATTTGACCTAAAATCACTAGCAGTTATCATGGGCAGGGAATAGCACATTTAACATAAAATTGGCTTTACAATAAACTGATTATTTCAGCTCAATTTCTCTTTCTTTGCTTCTATAATGGAAGAAAGACAAACAGTAAAATTACAAAGGTAGACAAGAGGATAGAAATCCAGAACTCAACTTTTTGCAAATAACCATCTCCTGAATAATCAAAAGTTGGCTATGATTAGAAACAAAGACCATATTGTTACCAAGTTGTTACCAAGCAAACATTTAAACGATAGACACACTAAGTAAAATGTATATTCCAAAATTCTTTATTTGCTCATACAGGCTGAATTTGAATAAATTAATCTCTTCTGATTTCCATCTTTGTAAAAGTCAGTTAGCATTCCCTGTCTATGAGCATCAGAGAATCCTGCGAATTTGCAAAATATGGTTCTACTGCAGGCTTTGTAGGCTGGTGGCTCCAAACAAGATTTCAGTCTTTGCCTTGCTCTGAAAACTTCCTTTTTCTAACAGTGTTACTGCACTTGCCAAGAGTGACATAACCTTGAAGTTATTTGTTACATTTTCCAATGAACAAACCCAGCTTGTTAAGGAAATATGCAGTCTATATCATTAGCAAACAGTACAATAGTGGACTCATAATTCAGCCTTGAGTGGGGGGCCCAGAGTATTGCTTGTTTCTGGGAAATCTCTCTGATTTTAGAAACAATCCAGTGCTTTAACTCTGCTGGTAAGGTTGGGTTAGCTTCTTGAGGTTGTTAGGGAAGTGTGCCACCTCCTGCAACGCATGAGATCTTTAACACATCCCAGTCCAAAAAAACATTTACACTCATTTTAATTGCACTTAACATATAATAGTGGCCTTTCTTTGAACTGGGTTTGTTGGCAATTAAATAAAATCTTGACAGCAACTGTTACTACTTTTGTAATTATAAAATTAATGCACTCCTACTGCAGACAATTTAATAGTACTCTAGAGAACTAAATAGAAAACCAAATCACTATCTTACCAGCCAAAGATACAATTGTGAACATAAACCCTCATGTAATTATCCAACTAGAAGTAATTATCATACAATATATGTAGTATGATTCAGGATAATAGGAATATTAATAAAATGACACAACACCTGTTGGCTTTACAGAATTTACAGATTTAAAGAAGAACCAATCCATTAATATTCTATATTATTAATATTCTCTATTATTCTTTGTGGATAACGTGCTATCTAGCAAAAAGATTCTTCTGGGAAATACCATAATGAAAAATTTGATTTGGAAGAAGATTGAAGCATGGAATTAACCTACAGGAAGTAGGTGCTTTCTGTTTTTCCTTTAAAATGTATATTATACTGTAGTTTTTGAAGTTCATTTTATTTTTGAATAGGTAATATTTGCATGTTCTCTGTACAAGAAACTATAGGAAGGAATATTTTGAAAACTCTTGCTTCCATCCTTATCTCTGCCTATCCCATTATACTGCCTATCCTAGTAAGAAAAGACCTTTATTAGTTTTGTGTGTATAGTTTCAGTTTTTCTTTATTCAAATATGAGTACAAATTACAGTCTACCTGTTTTACAGAAGTAGTAGCTTACTAAATTGACTTTAGGCACCTAGCAGTACCTGCAGGACTTTCCATATAAGTGTATAGAGAACTTCAGTTGCATATGTTCATATAATCAGAATTTTATTTCCATGTGTGGAAGTACTTTAGTTAAGTAGCTTCCTATAGAAAGATAATTCCTTTGCAATATTTTGTAATTACAAACAATACTGCTATGATAACTTTGTGAAAATGTTATTTTGTACTTTTGCAGCTATCAGCTATACATTTAAGATAAATTCCCCAAAGTGGGATTGATGGGGCAAAGAGTAAATTCATTTGTAATTTTGAAAGATTTTTATCCTTCATACAGATTTTTAACGTTTTTCAATACCATCAGAAATAGAAGTGTCTGTTTTCCTTCAGTCATACCAACATTCTGTGTTATCAATCATTTAAATTTTTGTGATTCTGATGGGTGAGAAATTATATCTCATTGTAGTTTCAGTTTGCATTAAACTTTTAAAAGATATCCAATATCTTTTTTACATGTTTGCAAATGTTGCGTTCCTTTTCTGGAAAATTAGTTGCTCTGATCTCTGCCTGTTTCTGTTGGCTTCTTCCTAAATTTTAGGGCACGTTATACATTAGAGAAATTAACACTTTATGATATGAGTTGCAAAGTTGTTATTATCTTTTTTGTAACTATAGTATTTGTTTTGAAGTGTGAGTTTTGTTTTTTGGATTTTTTTTATTTTATCTCTGCACATATCTTGGATTTTTATGTGATCAAATTTATCAGCCTATTATCACCACAGCCTAAATTCAATCATTAACCAAAATTCTGTATAATAGAATATATTAAATATTTTAAGTATTATCTCCTTCATAAAGTAGCCACTTAGAATAAGGTATTTTTTTTAAAGATTTATTTATTTATTTTTAATTGGGGAATTACGGGATGGGAACAGCGTTGGGGTATTGGGGAAAGGGGAACAGACAAGTTGCTGTCCTTTTGTTGTTCAGTCTAGTGTGGAGAACGTTGCTTCACTGGCCCAAGTTGGCACCATCATTGCGCTCTTCCCGGGTGAGGCAGATCAGTCGCCGGCTTCTGGACAGCCGCTCACGGCAGCTGCTGGCGACTCACACTGGCTGCTGGCTACACACAGTAGCCCATGGCAACCCACTGCAGCAGGGACTGCAGCCTATGCCGTTGCCCCTATGCCGTTGCCCCTATGCCGTTGCCAGCGACTCACGGCAGCCCAGCTTGAGGTCAAGCTGTTGTTCAGCATCTTAGCTATAGAGGGCAGTGTCACTGTTCCTCATATGTGGGATCTGAACTGGGGCCCTCTGGCATCCCAAGCAACCTATTAACCAATGCGCCACTCGGCCGGCCCTAGAATAAGGCACTTTTGATGAAAGATAATGCTGTGTCATCCTGAAGAGAAGCATTGCAAATCCCTAATTTATTTAAAGTTTAATATCATGTTTCCTCTTAAATCAAAATGTTAACACTACAAACCCTTGGGATTTGACGATTTTAGTGTCTAATCCCACATACACAGTATGAGACTTTTTATGATTATGAATATTTGATGAATTTATACGTTTTTTCATTATGGAGATATAGATCTCAATATCAATTCCAAATGGTCTAAAATAGCTCCCTTGGAAGATTAATATAACTCAGAATTTCTGATATTGAATTAACTGTAGAAAAACATCAAAGGATATATATGGATAAATGTTTCATGTATTCATAGTAGAAGGCTAAAAATGTATAGGAATGATATTCTTATGTGTTAGTTTAATGCTTGCATACCTTTATAGTCAATATACAACTGATAATACCTTGAGGTTGATAACAATTGGGAACATTTCCATCTGCTCTGGGCAGCTGGTACAGTAGTGTGTGCTGATATTTGTGATAACTATCAGTTTGTTTATTTAGCATCAGCTGCCTTGGGTTAAAGTTTGAACATATCTTAAACTCTACATGTCAGGGGTGTTTAGGACAACTCTATCATTTATTTAGCAAGTACTGATACCACTCCCTGACGGGTAGATTCAGAGCTAAGCTCCAAGGCTCCAGCTCTAATTAGAGAAATCTCTGATAAATTCCCACAGCATTCCATTTGGATACGTATTGCTGTTCTGTCATGAGCGTTCCCTACTTGGCTTCCCCACAGTGACAGTCCCGTAATACAATCCTGTCCTATGAGAACTGCTGTGGTGGACAGTATATCATTGGACTCATTTGATGGAGTCTAATTTTTTCTTTCTTAACCTTAGAGGAGGCTCATTTTGCCATTGCAGTTTCCTATTTTGCAGAAATAATGGATGAGGCAAAGAGATGATAAATGCTGACGGAAAGCCAAGTCATATTTTCTGCTTACATGAAAATAGTCATTCTGAAAACATTGGGCCTCCTTTATCACACTTAACCAGAGCTGCTCCTTCTTTTCCCATAAAAATCTCTTTATTAACTCCTTGAGACGTGTGAAAAAAGTCTCCATGACCATAAAACTATCTTACAAACATGTTTTCTACCAGGGAAACTTTATTTTGTCATTTTATTTAACAAACATAACTTCAACCTATGCTTATTCTAATTTTTTTATTCATTTTTTATTTTTTATTATTATTTATTATTATTATTTTTTTACTGCCTTGACAGATCTCTTCACTCGTGTATTAGTTTACTCATCAGTTATACATTTACTTTGTTCAAGTGATATATCGGCATTGGCTAGTTTCTGTGAATACTCGGAAAATGAGACACAGCCCCTGACTTTCAGATGTTCATGGTCAGTGGTAAATGGGAAAACATCCATATAAAGAGACAATAATACAGCCACGTGGCAGGTCAGAGGGTCAGAGAGGTGGATGCTAGTTTTTCAAAGTCATGCTGTCTTATTGAGTTAGTAATTTGTTCCAGAATAATTTGCTTGACTCCTCTGAAATCATTGGAAACCCGCCAAAATACAACATAGGGGTTGATAGGGGTGTAGCATGGGTTGCAGCTCCTGGAGACTTTGCTCCTGGGCCTTTCATAACGTCACTGCAGGCAGCTTAGGGAACAGCCCCTTGGCCCTTGGCACCCTGGGAATCCGCCATGATATGGAGATTGTACTTACTTGCCAGGCCTGTTTCTAAAGATACTATCATATTTTTTTATTTCTGCTTTTGCATACTTGACATTTCTTTTCCTAAAACACCTGGGCCCCTTGTTCTTCATTATAATTCACTTTGTATTTAACAACCGGCAGCTACTTGTCTTACTTTGCAGTACTGTGTTTTGTTCCTGTCACTTGGGGGACAGCTTGTTGTAATGGGGGGACCAAAGTCTTAAGTGCTCATGATATAGTCATTGAATTAATCATGCGACATGAGTTGTACCCCAGTTTAATTCTGGTTCTCACGTAGTTGCCATGTGACTTTGGGTAACATAGAACTAAGAGCGTCTTTCCTCCATTATTATTGTTACTAATTTATTAATATTATAATATTATTAGTAATAATTGCAGAACTTTTTGTTACTAAGGATATACTCTACTCAAGGCATTGTGATGGGTGCTTTGCATGAATTCCCTCATTCTCATCATGCCATCTCTCTTAATAAAAATCACGTATTAGCTTCTACCATTGAGTGGCTAGCATCTGCACTGCTAAACATTCTACCTTTATTCTTTCTTTTAATATTTATAATAACCCTATGAGACAGATGTTACAATTGACTTCATTTTATACATGAAAAATTAGAAGCATAGATAATTTCACTTACTTTCCACATATTTAGCAAGAAAGCGCAATTCAAACCCAGGTATATCTGATACCAGAGCAAGCCCAATTTAACACATGAGAAAAGTATTTTTTTTTAAAGATTTTTTTTTTATTGGTGAATTAGGGGATAGGAATAGCGCTGGGAAATTGGGGGAAAGGGAACAGACAAGTTGCTGTCATTTTGTTCTTCAGTCTAGTTGTGGAGGACGTTGCTTCACTGGCCCAAGTTGGCATCATCATTGCGCTCTTCCTGGGTGAGGCAGATCAGTCGCTGGCTTCTGGACGGCTGCTCACGGCAGCTGCTGG
>NW_017732064.1:104220-106946 GCF_001890085.2 Hipposideros armiger
GCTGGTAGGTGTGTCATTTAGCACAGAGATCAATTACGATGACTGCCTAATGTGGCTAGAGGTTACTTGGAGGTGAATCTTGTCTCCATCTTGGATCTTGGCTGGTTCTGGCTGGTTTCCTTGTCTCATCTTGATTTACTGCTCCTTTGTCTTCAGATGGCAGCTAGTGATTTTTCTTGGAAGCCCTGCCCTCGCTCTAGAGGGTAGTAATAATAACAGTATAATAGCTGCAGCTAAAACTTTTTGAGCACTTACAATGCCACAGGCACTGTTATAAGCACATTACATTATTAGCTTATTTCATCCTCTCATAATACTATAAAATCAATACCATAAAGAAGCACCTTCATTTTTTCATATAACTTGCTCCAACTCCTTATTTGATGACAGCATTAGATTATTGTACTTACAGATATTGGCTTCCTTCTTAAAGATGAAGGATCACCTGTTTGTCTAGGGACCTGAGCTAATAGCCTCAAGTTTTTCACTGAATGAAATGAAAGAGTATCTTAGTTCACCCTACAAGCGATGTATATGCACTCACCCATGACAAACACACATATTCCCCCATTCAGAAATATATAAATATATGCTTGCAAAAATTGATGTCTACCACATTTATATTCTTAATTTT
Organism: Hipposideros armiger; assembly: GCF_001890085.2. Classification (NCBI taxonomy): domain Eukaryota; kingdom Metazoa; phylum Chordata; class Mammalia; order Chiroptera; family Hipposideridae; genus Hipposideros; species Hipposideros armiger. The sequence continues at coordinate 104,855 of NW_017732064.1, forward strand.
ATACTCAGAAGGAATAACCCAATTGAAAATGGGCAAAGGGCCTGAAAAGACATTTTTTTTAAAGAAGATATATAGATGGCCAACAGGTTATATGAAGTGGTACTTAACATCACTAATTATCAGAAAAATGCAAATTAAAACCACAATGAGATATCACCTCATACCTATTAGGATGCCTATTACAAAAAATACAAGAGATAACAGATGCTGGTGAGGATGTGGACAAAACGGAACCCTGTATGCTGTTGGTGGGACTGTGAATTGGTACAGCCACTATGGAAAACTACACAGGGGGTCCTCAAGAAATTAAAAATAGAACTTCCATATGATCCAGCAATTCTACTTTGGGCATATATCCAATGGAAACAAAACTAATGTTTCAAAGAGATATTTATACACTCATGTTTATTGCAGCAATTATTCACAATAGCCAAAGCATAGAAACAACCTAAGGGTCTGTTGATTCAGCCTTAAAGAAAAGGCAATCTTCCCATTTGTGACAATCTGAAGCAAGCTGGAAGGCATTAGCTAAGTTACATCAGCCAGACAGAGGAAGACAAATACTGTATGGTATCATTTATATGTGGAATCAAAAAGAAAATGTTGGACTCATAGAAACAGAGTAGAGTTGTGGTTGCAAAAAGCTTGGTGATGGGAGAAATAGGCAAAGGTGTTAAAAGGATACAAATGTTTAGTTATAAGAAGAAGAAGGCCTGAGGATCTAATGACATAGTGATGATAATTGATAACACTGCTTTTTATAATTAAAAATTGCTAAGAGAGTAGTAGACTTAAATGATCTCACCAAAATAAATAAATAAATACAAAGTAAATACATATGTGAGGTGATGGATATGATAATTGACTCAATGGGGAGAATCCTTTCACAATGTATATGTAAATCACATCATCACATTGTATACTTTAAATATCTTGCAATTTTATTTGTCAATTATATGTCAATATAGCTGGAAAAAAAGCAATGTTTCCATCACGAATATACAAATTGGAGACTAGAAACCTGGAAAACAGATGATAACTAATATGAACTTTGTTGCTTTTAAAAACGAGTAAGTACTGGAAAATTTTGGAGGCTTGGCTATAGACATTATTTTTCAATAATCTTAAAACAATGTCTTTTTGTCTATTAAAATTTTAAATTATATCAAAGTGCTTGTTTTGTGCAACCAATTACTACATTTAGTCATGTTATAAAAAAAACCCATAAAACCCTTGACTTACCATTTATTATATGATCCCTTGATGATACATCCAGGTAAAATTACCTGGATGTGTCCCTGTAACTCCTTATCCATAAAAACAGAGATACTCTTCTATTCTTAAGTAAAGGTCATTAAACATATCCAGAGTTAAAATAATCCACAAGATCTTTCTTCCCAGTGTTTCTTAGCACAATGAGTAAATGTTCAAGCCAATGGTAGGACGATATCTCAACTAATTAGCAAGCTGATCACAGAACTCCCCATTTATCATTCCTTTTCTCCAACAAGTACTCTAAAATCTCTACTCTCTGAACAGAATATGATCTAGTGATCCAAGAGTTACATGAGAAAGCCATTAACTAATTAAGTAAGTAATTTGATAAATATTCATTGGGAGCCTATGATATGCCAAACACTGGTCCAAGTATTGAGGTTACAGGAGTAAACAAAAGAATGAAACCAACAAAAACAACAACAAAAAAACACACCTGCATTCACGATGTTTCCATAATCAAAGAACTTTGTGTCTTCTTGTCTCTAGTTTAAAAATATTCTGTTTTCTCAAGAATCTGGAGCCCATTGCTATTCTAGATATTGCCTTTCTTTGCTTTTCGGAGATACACCTGTTGTAAGTGAGAAAGGCAGGACAGGCAAAGGGAGAAGCTGACCTGCAATTAACGTGCAACTGATGCCAGCCCATCTTAACCCAGACTCCAAGCTGATGCCCAATTCAAATTAAGGCAAGGGATCCTGGCCTTCATCTCTCAATGTCATATAGTTATTGGTCACTATATGTAATCTTTTTAAGGTAGAATTAATTTTTTTAAATGTCATTTTGGAAATGCTAGCTTTAGTTTAAAATAAAGAAG
>NW_017732064.1:108463-112855 GCF_001890085.2 Hipposideros armiger
TCTCAACACTTTTAATTTTCTACATTGGATACATTTGGGATAAGTTTTTTGCCCAATTTTCCTTGCTGAATTTTCAATGCCAATATGCAAATGATGAATAAAGTGACAGAGGTAACTATCTTTCGTTAATTTTTTTAAACCTCTTTCTTTATATGACTTTTGGACCAAGGACAAAATATTTTAAGTACTGTAACACACACCAGTAAGCATATCCAGTATTCCTTTTATTTTTTAGAGAATTGGTCTTGGGATGTTATTTTATCTTTGCACTTATAGTTAAATGTAGACCATTTTATTGAAAAATCTATTGGCTACTTTAATATCTTTGGCAATCAAATACAGTGTTTAGCACAACAAAAACAGAACATGTTGTGACTACTACTCTTTGCCAGGCACTGTTTTAAGCACTTTACATCCATGAAATCATTTACACAACTTACGAAGTTGGTAGTAATAGTAAACCATTAAATCATGAAGAGATCATCTTACTTGTCTTAAGTTACACAGTTAATAAATGGTAGAGTCAGCATCAGGATGCAGACAGTCCAACAGATAGGAGGTTGCTCCCCCCTCCCCCAATGTATTTTAACTGCTGTTGGTAAAGTCCATTGCATCTTTCCACTCCATTATCCTTTCCATCACACTTCCTCTCATGTCAGGCTGCATTGAAGCAACCCTGAACATTTTGGGTATCTAAGTGGAAGTTGAATGGGTTTAGTGACATATTTACATAGTTCACAGTTACTGTTGCATATATTGGGTTGTCAGAAAAGTCATGACGTATTTTGTCTATGTTTTCAAAGGTCATTTATTTATATAAAGAACAAAGATCAATCAATGATATATTGCCCGTTTTGTTCGATAACCATCTTTTGCCATCTTTCCTCACTCATAGAAGGACCTGTCTTTGTTAGCGAAAAACTGAACAAGGTACTGATTTACAGCCTCATCTGAATTGAACGTTATACCATGCAAGGAGTTTTGAAGAGAGCAAAACAAGTGGAAGTCTGACAGCACAAGGTCAGGCGAGTGTGGTGGGTGTGGCAGCACATCCTATCGAAGCTCCAGTAATTTTTGACAGGTGATCAAACTTGTGTGTGGTCTCACGTTGTCCGATGGAACACAACTCCTTTACAATTAACAAGCTCTAGATGTTTCTGGATAATGGATTCATTCAAACTGTCCAATTGCCAACAGTACATATTCAAATTGATTGTTTGATTCCTTGGTAGGAGCTCAAAAAACACATCTTTAAAATCCCACCCCACTGAGAACACAACCTTCCTCTGATGAATGTCTGCTTTCGATGTCGTTTGAGGTGAGTCCTCACGTTGGGACCAAGACCATTTGCACACCACATTGTTGTAAACAATCTACTTCTCATCACCAGTTATCAGTCACTTCAAAAAAGGATCATTTTCCTCACGTTTAATGAGCATATTGCAGATGTTTATACACGCTGTCAAATGNCAGCTCTTAACCAACTGAGCCACTCGACTGGCCTGAGAAAAGTATTTTTATTCATTAAAGTGATGTATATATATACATATATATATATATGCATGTAAAAATATTAGAAGAGTGAAGATGAGAATAAAATCAAAATTAAAAATTTTGAGTCTCAATTTTTTCCCCATAGGTGTACACTGCCATGCCAGACATTGTATGTGCCTAGACAAGCATATACCCACCCCTAGATGCATGCATACATATTGTCTATATCACAAATGAACTTACTAAGTGTGTTCAACAACTTGCTTTTTCCCCACTTAATATATGTCCAAGGTGTTTCTATATATCTGCATCTCTTTCTCTATTTCTACCTCAATATCTATTTATCAGTCATGGAAAGCTTCAGTGAAAGGTGACATTGAATCAAATGCTTGTAGGAGGTGAGGAGGGAGCTGTGAGGATTTCTTGGGGCAAAATTACCAGACAACGTGAACAGCAAGTGCAGCATCCCTGAGGCTGGAACATATGAGCTTATAAAAGGCTCAGCAAGGAGGTTGCCATGGTGCAGGAGAGGGGAGGGTAGAGGAGGTGAGTTTTGCAAGGTGAGGGTCTACACTGGGCAGGGTCTCATGGGCTATTATAAGGACTTTGACTTGTTCTGTGTGAGGAGGGCGGTTTTAAACCCATGAGTGACATATTTGATTTAAGTTGCATCCGATTATTCTGGCTGCCATGTTATATATGTCACGTAGGGGGCAAAGGAGGAAGAGGGACACTTGTTATGAGGCTATTAAAATCAATCCAGACAGAGGTGACATTAGCTTGTATCTGTGTAGAACTGGGGAATGAATGAAGACTGGTAAATTTCTGGATATATTTTATAAATCAAGTTACCAGGATATACTGACAGATTGGACAGAGGTTACTATGAAAGAGAAGAATCAAAAATCAAAACGATGCCAGGGTACTTGACCCAAGCAACTAAAACAGGTGAGGAAGACAGTGAGAAAGTCAACTTTGTAAGAGAAAAGATCAGGGATTTAGTTTGGGGCATGTTTAAGCTCACATATGTATTAGACATCCAAGTAGTGATGTTGTTTGGATACTGGAGATCAGGGAAGAGGCCTGAGCTGGAGATATAAATCCAGGCATAGTTAGCACATAGAGTTTACCAGTTAAAGCCTTGAAAATGTATTACATCACCTTAGATACAGAAATTAGAAAAAGAACTGAGGACTGAGATTATATAATGTAAACACTTTTGGTTTTGTTTTTTGACTTGGTGTACACTATTTTTGCCCAAGTTTTCAATACTGGCTCTGTACTTCTTAAAGGTAGGACTTTTTATCTCTATTTACAAACAAGCAGAAGCAGCAGCAATAAAGAACTTGAGGTTCAAAGGGATGAAGTCATGTCTCCACAGCCTAAAAGGTAACAGGCCTCAGAGCCTGGATTGGCCTCTCTGCGTTCCTGTTCTAAAGCCCAAGCTCTTCATGCTGACCAAATGTCTCTTTATAGAGCACATTTATTATTATTATTATTATTATTATTATTATTATTATTATCATTATTATTATTATTATTTACCTTTAGGGAAGAAAATGTAACTTCCTTTGGCTGAACCATACTCAATTAAAAAACAAATAGATTCTTTAGCCATGCTCATGTTTGAGTTTCCTGTTGGGTTTTTGTTGGCATCTTAACATAGTTGTCCCTGAGGTTGAGATTGAGAGCAAATGCTATTGTGTACTGTGTTCCAGACACGAGGCTCAGCCCTTGAGCTTTCACTTATTTCAATAAGGCTATAATAACCTTGATGAGAATTTTTATCTTCTTATCATTTAGCAGTAAATAGAGGGGGAGGGGAATCAAACGTAGGCCTCTAACAGTTGTATTTACATATAACTTTATTAATTCCAGAAGATGTAGATTTCCTCTATCATGGACTTGACAGGGGCTGACATTTAATTTAGTCAGAAAGCCCCAGTTCTTTGCTTTGTATGCCTTACAGGCTTGTCCATGGAACCCATTATGTACCTCTCAAAGGTTCTAGAACACTGTTTCACTCAATAAATATACCAGTCATGGTTAACTGACTTGCCCAAGGTCATGCAATCAATTAATATTATTGTGACAGAGAAACAAACTCTGTACATGTCTCCTTGCTCCAGGATATAACTGTATTCCTTTGGCCTAACTATTTCTACAGTTTTCAGGATTTGAAATACACATTTTCACTTTTTGTAGAAAATATCATTTGAAGTAAGAAAGGCCATGCTAGGATCTCTTAGCCGCTTACAAACATTACCTTCCAAGAGGCATAGTAAGCAAAACTTGCCATAGGTGTTGAGGAGCTAAGGCCTGGTTTTGAGCAGCTGTTTTGGCTGTGGCCCTGAGGAAGGTGAGCAGGTCATTTGTGGGTAATGAATTAGATAATCACCTTAAATGTGTTTTCTGATAGGCCAATGTGTCACCCAGGAGGGAGCCACTAATGATGTGCTTAACCCATTCACCCAGTAGATTGACTAAGCCTCCTTTTTTGAGGCCTCAGGGGAATTAAATAACATTAGAAATAGATGAACAATGGGTATTCTGAATCCCCTGCAGGACTAATTGCTAATGCAGGAGAAAGCTCTGTCAGTGGGCTAGCATTTATTGAGCATCTACAAAGCAAAAAAGAGCATTGCAGCCTCATACCTTTTCTGTAAGCCTAAATAAACTCTCAACTACGTAGTAAAGCCCTTTCTTTAACCTGTCATGTTTAACTAAGATATATGAAAATCTAGTATTAGAATGGATGTGCTTCAATATTTAGATTTATAATCTTTTGTTTTGAAAACTGAACAATGTGTGTCAAATTATTTTATTGCTTTGGACATTGTTTTAATTGAAGTTTTCTTCAAACTTGAATTCATTATATATTAAATGTTAGTGGCTGCT
>NW_017732064.1:116180-117042 GCF_001890085.2 Hipposideros armiger
GACAAGCTAATGGTTGGGAGTTTTGACAGTGATGAGGAGTTGTATGAATTTTATGATGAATAAAACTTTAGTTCAATAACTTTATGTAATACATTTTTTTTCAAATTTCAGGCCCCAAAATTAAGGTGTGTCTTATACATGGGAGCATCTCATACATGGGGAAATATGGTAAATATTTTTAATAAAAAATACATATGGTTAGCAAACAATTTTAATTATAATTTGAGGATCTTAATCATAGTTTACTATATCTTTTTTTGTCATTATGGCTTTTGGAGTTCAGCTGCTCTGCTGGTCCCTGTCTTTCCTCTCTGTGTCTTCTTGAAGTTCAGTAATCCCAGGAAGAACACTATCCCATCAATTTGTTTACCAGTGAAGAGGGCTACCTGACAGGTTCTCTGCACAAAATGAGCTTTCTTGTTAGAAAGTTGTTTGATCCTATCACAAGCCTTGGCATCTGTTAAACAACAACAAACAAAAAGGCTAGTAAAAGTTCAAATAACTTTTCATAAGAACATGTTTTCATAAGAACATGTGAAAACATGCAGGGCTGCTCTATATGGACCCCTGAAATTCAAATGGCTCTTGAATAATTTTATGCCATTTGGGAAAATGTTCTTAAGTATAAAGTCTACCTAACATTGGATTTTTAAGTTTGCTTTTCTGACTATTTTCTCCAAAAAGTAATAGGAATCATTTTCTTAGCAAAAGCTCCCACTAGTTTTCTTATCGTTTCTACACTTCTTTTCAGTGATGTCTCAATGCCTTACACCTTCACTCTCCTGAGGAGCTGTATTATAATAGAAACAGGAAAGAAAGAAAAAAAGAAAAAGAGAAAGACAGAAAGAGATAGAGATGGGGA
>NW_017732064.1:119777-123639 GCF_001890085.2 Hipposideros armiger
TTGTTTATTTCTTGAATTTTTCATTTAATATTTTCAGAACTCATTTGACCACAAGTAACTAAAACTGCAGAAATTGAAAATGTGAATGGGGCGGGAGGCAGGAGAAACACCACTATACAACTATTCTTTTTCTTCCTTTAGCTTACTCAAAATGCAGCTCTTTAAAAATTAATTAGGATGACATTGGTTAATAACATTATATACGTTTCAGGTTACATCTTTATAATACAACATCTGTATACTTTTGTGTGCTCACCACATGAAGTTTAGTCTTCTCTCACCATGTATTTGACCCCCTTTACCCTCTTTATTCTCCCCCCAACCCCCTTCCCCTCTGGTAGCCACTATTCTGTTGTCTGTATCTATTAGTCAATTGTTTATTTTGTTTGTTTGTTGCTTTTTGTTTTTATCCCACATATGAATGAAGTCATATGGTTCTTATCCTTTTCCATCTGACTTACTTTGCTTAGTATAATACTCTCAAGATCCATCCATGTTGTCAAAAATGACGATATTTAATCTTTTTTTATGGCTGAGTAGTATTTTATTCTATGTCTTCATCCAATGATCCGTTGAAGGACACTTAAGTTGTTTCCATGTCTTGGCTATTGTGAATAATGCTTCAATGAATATAGAGGTACATATGTCTTAATTAATAAGTGTTTTCAAATATTGGGGGTAGATTCCCAGAAGTGGAATTGCTGGGTAATATGGTACCTATAGTATTAATTTTTTGAAGAACCTCCATACTGTTTTCCATAGTGGCTGCACCAATTTACATTCCTACCAGCAGTGTACAAGGGCTCCCTTTTCTCCACAACCTCTCCAACACTTGTTATTTCTTGTCTCATTCATAATAGCCATTCTAACAGGTGTGAGAGGTGTGAGGTGGTATCTCATAGTTGTTTTGATTTGCATTTCCCTTGTTACTAGTGAGGTTGAACATCTTTTCACATATCTCTTAGCCATTTGTGTGTCTTCTGGGGAGAAGTTTCTGTTCAGGTACTCTACCCATTTATTTTTTTTTAAGATTTTTATTGAGGAATTGNATATGTAGTTTAAATATATAATTGTATTTACTTCATTGAATATGTAACACCCAGTCAACTAAGCGTTTATTTTCTAAGACCTGGAAAATTTTAATGAAAAAGACCTGACATGTAAGAGTTTATTTACAGTCTCCTGTGGGAAGTGAACGTATAAGTAGATAATTTCAATAAAGGTGATGGGGAAATTGGGGTCTTATAAGACGAGTTAAGCCTACACAGAAAAGGAGCGTCTCCCACTGCTTGCCCAGAGAAAGCGTACAATAGAAGTGAAGGTGTAACAACAGGCCTAAGGTAACAGGATGCCTGAGTTTGACAAATGAAGATAGGTTTGGCCTGGCAAGGGGTGAGGGAGAGTAATTTTGAATGGCAAAACTGTAATGTATTAATTAGGAAAAGAAGGATAAGTGAAGATAATAAATAGGCAGAGACTAAAATAGAAAGGTTTACGTCTAACCATAAACTTTTTAAAAACTTGGGCATGAAAGTTGATAGGTGCTTTCATTGTAAAGCCAAACACTGGAAACAACCCAAATGTCCATCAAGCAGGTGAATGGTAAGCATATTGTGGTGTACCTGTATAATGGAATGCTACTCAGCATCAAAAGGTCCCTCCGTTGAAACATGCAACAACTTGAATGAGCCTCAAAATAACTGCTGAGTGAAATGAACCAAACACCAACAATGACATCCTATATGATTCCATATAGATACAATTGTAGAAAAACAAATCTACAGTTTCAGAATGCAGATCTGTGGGAGGTGGGAGGTAGGAGGTGGGGAAGGGAAGGATTAAGGAAACTTTTGGGGGTGATTGATATGTTTAGTACCTTGATTGTGGTGATAATTTCTTGGATGTATAGTTATATAAAAACTCACCAAATTGGGCACTTTAAGTATATACAGGTTATTTTACATCAATGATACCTCAATAAAGCTGAAAAGGCTTCTAGACAATAGCCCTTAAAATGATTTCAGTGGGAAGGTAGCATGGGCAATTTTATATTTTAGGAAATTATGGTGTATCCCTGTTTTCTCACTTGGACAAAGGAAACTGGAGAATGGCAATTTTTATAGAGCAGTCTCCCCTTATCTGTGGTGGATACATTCCAAGACTCCCAGTAGATACCTGAAACCGCAGATGATACAGAANAGGAAGAAGTAAAATTTTCTTTGTTTGCAGATGACATAATCTTATATATTGAAATTTTTAAAGGCTTCACTAAAAAACTGTTAGAACTAATCAGTGAATTCAGTGAAGTTGCAGGACAGAAAATTAACATACAGAAATCAGTTGCATTTCTATACACTGACAATAAAATATATGAAAATAAATTTCTAAAAATTGTATTTGCAACAATATCAAAATCAATAAAATAGTTTAAAATAAATTTAGCCAAGGAGGTAAACATCTGTACACTGAAAACTACAAAATATTGATGAAAGAAACTGAAGAAGACACAAACAAATGGATAGATATCCTGTGTTCATGGATCAAAAGAATTAATATTATTAAAATATCAACACTACTCAAAGCCATCTATAGTTTCATTGCAATCCCTATCAAAATTCCAATGACATTTTTTACAGGTAGAAAAATATACTAAAATATCTATGAAACCAAAAAAGACTGAATAGTCAAAGCAATTCTGAAGAAGAACAAAACTGGAGGCATCACACTTCCTGATCTTTAAGATATACTACAAAGCTATAATAATCAAAAGAGTATGTTACTGGCATAAAAATATATACATAGACCAGAATCAATGCCCCAGAGGTAAACCCTCACATATATAGTTAACCATTATTAGACAAGAGATCCATGAATACTTAATCAGGAAAGGGTACTCTCTTCAATAAATGGTGTAATTTATAATCACCTACAAAAATAATGAAATTGAACACTATCTTACACCACTTACAAAAATTAGCTAAAAAGAAGGACTAGAACTATAAAACTCCTAAAAGAAAAAATTGGGATAAAACTCCTTGACATTAGTCTCGGCAATTATTTTTTTAGATTTTATATCTAAAGCAAAAATTAATAAGTGAGATTATATCAAACTAAAAAGTTTCTGCAAAGTTACAGAAACAATATCCAAAATAGAAGGGCAACCTATGGAATGGGAGAAAATATTTGCAAACCATATTCTGATAAGAGGTTAATGTACAAAATATGAAAAGAATTTGCACAACTCATTACAAAATAAAAAGGCAGAGGAACTAAACATTTTTCCAAAGAAGTCATACAAATGGCTAGCAGGTATATGAAAATATGTTCAATATTGCTAAAAATCAGGGAAATGCAAATCAAAACCACAGTGAGATATCACCTCACGCTTGTTGGAATGACTATAAAGAAAACACAAGACACAACAAATTTTGGTGAGGACATGGAGAAAAGTGAACATTTGTGCACTTGGTGGGAATGTAAATTGATGCAACCACTATGGAAAACAGCATGAAGTTTCCTCAAAATTTTTAAAACTAGAACTACCATGTGATCTAGCAGTTCCACTTCTGGGTATATACCTAAATTCATAAATTCATCAAACAGGTGATTGATGAGATATCTGCACCCCCATACTCATCACAGCATTATTCAAGATAGCCATGGTATGAAAACGACCTATGCTACCATCAATGGATAAATGGATAAAGATGTATAATGGAATATTATTCAGTCATTAGAAAGAAGGAAATCCTGCCATTTGTGATAACATGGATAGAACTTGAGTACATTAGGCTAAGTGAAATACATCAGAGAAAGAAAGACAAATACTGTATGATATCACTCATTTGTGGAATCTAAACAG
>NW_017732064.1:126139-127389 GCF_001890085.2 Hipposideros armiger
GTTGAGCATTATTTGTTATGTGGCATTATTGTGACAATGTAGAACTTATATACTTAACATACCCAGTAAATTTTAGTTCTATGCTAGACATGGTGCACAAAAATAATTTAGCAGCTTAAGGTGATGTTATCTTCCACCAGAAAAGATTAGCCACTTTATTTTACTCTTCTAGTCAGAGATTGGGGGCTCATTATCTTAATCCAATAATGAATTTAGCTGTATCAAAGCTGGGTTCAAATTTTAGTAAAATTTCATCTATTCTTGGTTTTTCACTGTCCTCAAGGACAGATTTTGAGGACTTTTATTTGAAAATCTGGTATGTCTTTGTCTCCTCAGTACCTAGAACCTGCAGGAATTTCTGCTTTGTTTTTCAGAGGTTTCCTACTTAGATCTGTAGCCTGCCTCTCTGAACAGCTTCATAATGCAAATATCTTAAAGCGGAGATTTGCTGTCAATTTCAATCCCCTCAAACCTCTAATTTTGTCATTCCAGCTCTGTACCAAAGGCTCTGCTAGTTTTTAATCCCCCCAATAGTTTCCTGTGCTGGAGTCAAAGCACCTGGCTGTGCCTAGATCAGCAAGGCCCCAGGAAAAAATTGATTGGTGATTGTTCACCTTGAATTCACTATTCCAGAAAGGGTTTTCAACTCTCACTTATTTCTTAGAGGGTCCCATTAGAAGGCCTTTCTCTCCTAAGCATTGTGATTTTACACTGTAGAGCTATTATGCCTTAACTGTTCGGCCACCATTTCTGCTTCAAACTTTAGCAAATGCTTTAAGGCAGAAGCCAAGCATGTTTTTGATTGAGACCCGTCGAGTCTTCAACTTTGTCACCTAGCAACATGTGATTGCCAAATGCTGTGCTGGTTTTCCAGACCTTTCAGCAGCCTCAGCAGCTGGTCTACACCCAGGATCAGCAAATACCCACAGAGCCTTCTGCAGGTCTTCAGTCTAACTCTGAAAGGTTCTCCTACTTGGGAATTTTTCTTCTTCTACTCCTGACCCCTGCCCATTCTCTGATCCCTCCAAGTAGAAGATTTACAGTCTCTGTCTTTCCTAGTGGTTCTCAGTGGGAGCTCTGCTCTGCTCTTCACACTCTACCACATGTGCAAGTGGAAGTCCAGGCCAGGATATTTACCTGGTATAAATTGATTGAATTTCTGAGGGGAAATTTTTATACACAGAGACAGCTTAGCTGGATAGATGCTCAAGACATCTTTCATGTTATTATGAATACCGACTGAACTATGA
>NW_017732064.1:127933-166099 GCF_001890085.2 Hipposideros armiger
GGGAGATGTTGGTCAAAGGGTACAAACTTCCAATTATAAGATGAAGAAGTTCTGGGGATCTAATGTACAGCATAGTGATTATAGTTAATAATACTATATTATATATTTGAGAGTTGCTAAGGGAGTAGATCTTAAATGTTCTTACTATTGAATACAAAAAAGAAATGGTAATAATGTGACATAATGGAGGTGTTAGCTAATGCTATGATAGTCATCATTTTGCATTATATAAGTATATCCAATCAACATGTTGTGCATCTTAAAATTATACTATGTTATATGTCAATTATGTCTAAATAAAACTGGAAGCTGTCTCCAAATAGGGTGAAAATCACCTATAGTAAGAAGAACTGGCTTAGATGATCTGGTCTGAGGCTTGTATTTTCCCTTGCGGGGATAGAATACCTTTTACTGAATTTCAAATTATACTATGATGCAATTGGGATGATGCTATTGGTGTGGACTGATCTCATTATTTGTATTTAAGAAGACACTTGGGAGAATTATTTCATTTAGAATCAAGAATAGTGGTACTTCCTCTCAGCAATTTATTTGTTTGTCTCTGACCAGTTGCATTTTTAACTCATATTATCACACACATATGTTGGTGATTCCCTGCCTTTCTTTTTTTACTTTGTTCTTTCTTTAAGCCAGAAAAATGCTTACTATATGTTACAGTGAAAAAACAACAACAACACGTTGTTTCCCAGTAGAAAAGCACCCTGTTTTGTTATTGTTGTTGTTTTGTTTCTTGGGGGGAGGTGTGATTGCTCTACCCGCACATCGATTATGTGGTTCAAATGAGTATTCTTAGTACTTAAACGAGTATACTCAAATGAGTATTCTTAGTTTCAGGGGTAGCAGCTGAGCCAGAGAAGCCAGTGAAAGTCTTGGCCTAAAACAAAACGTTAGTCTCTTTCTCATGAAGAAGTGGTGAATTGTGGGTGGAAGTTGCTATTGTCAGGAGAGAGGGAGAGGTGGAAAAGTCTTGTCTGCGGGTGATTACATCACTGTTCTCACTTGGCCCACAGGCCCAGCTCTACCTTTGCTCTTTCTACGGATACACGTCAGTGTGCCTTCTAAATGGTTATCATTGAAACATTAAATTTAAATCCTTATACTCAGGTATTTTNATTTCACCACTGAAGAAAAGAATAACAGAACAGCCACTGTGGATCCCCTGCAGATTTCACCAGCTTTCACCCCACAGGAATAAACATTTATTGATGCCCGCTGCCTAAGTCCCTTCTCACTCCCTCCTTCACATGCCCACTGGAACCCAGTAACTGCACTGGAAGTGAGCCCAGTCCCCTGTTGCTGCAAAAATACAAGACGCCAGCCTAAACTCCAAAGGCTGACCCCCACCGCACCCCCGTGCATGAACTTGGGACTAATCCCTCCAGCTCTGTACTTGCATGCTGCTGACCAGACACTCATCACCAGTTTACACTGCAGCCCACGCAGCCGCAGGTGGAGTGACGAGGGGGAACCTGTGCAGCCATGAGAGAGCATGCCAGCAGCCCAGGCCCATGCAGCTGCATGTGAGCCTGACTTAGGCCCTGTCTTCTGTCTCAGGCCTGCATCACTGTGATCAATAGAAGCTAGCCCCTCCAGCTGTGGACCTGCTTACTCTTACTTAGCCCAACCCCTATATTCAGCCTCTACTGTCATGTGCCCACGGCAAAACTCAGCAGCCACAGCAGTGCATGCCAACAGCCTGGGCCCCAAAAGCTGCCAGTGAGCATGCAGTTGGTCCTGGCCCTTGCTGCTTACCCTGGCTGCCACCACTATATGTGTGTCCACAACTGGCCCCTGTCATTGCACAGGCCCCTCTAGCTGGCTCCTGCAGCTAAATGTATGCATACCATCAACTCTGGCCACCACTGAGTCCTGCCCTGGCCCTTAGCCTCTGGACCTGGGCATGCTATTGAGGATGCTAACAGCCTTAAAACCACTGCAGTCCCCAGCAATGCTTCACAAGGACCACATAGTTATAGATGCTATGAAACGTATTATAGCATCACGAGCCAAAGAGACATCATGCCTCCAGACCCCAGCCACCACTTGCCCCTACACAAGGCACCCTGTACCCTAAACACAGGGTAGAGCATGCGGCAGTATGTTCCACATCTAGGTAAAAGACTTCTCTTACCAAAGTCAGTCCATAAAGTCTGGAAATGATGAATGTTTCTTGAACTACACAGACACCTGTGCAAGGGCACAGGGATCACAAAGAATCAGGGAAATGTGAGTCCACCAAAGAAATTCAGTAAATCTCCAGTAATTGGCCCTACAGAAATGGAGATTCAGGAATTGCTTGACAAAGAATTCAAAAACCTCAAGAGGAAGAAACTCTCAAACTTATTTTTGAGGCCAGCATTACCCTGATACCAAAGCCANAGGGCAGTGTCACTGGCCCTCATATGTGGGATCCGAACCGGGGCCCTCTGGCTCCCAAGCCAACTCTTAACCAATGCGCCACTCGGCCTGTCCCTCTGCCCATTTTTTAATCCGATTGTTTATTTTTGTTGTTGTTGAGTTGTATGCATTCTTTATATATTTTGGATATTAGCCCCTTATCAGTGGTGTTGTTTGCAAATATCTTGTCCCACTCAGTTGGTTGCCTCTTTATTATGTTGATTATTTCTTTGGCTTTTTAGCTTGATATAGTCCTATTCATTTATTTTTGCTTTTATTTCCCAGGCCTTTGAATTCAAATTCATAAAATCTTCTCTAAGACCAAGGTTCATAAGTTCAATGTTTTCTTCTATGTGTTTTATTATTTCAGGTCTTATATTCAAGTCTTTAAACTATTTGTATTTTAACTAATAGTTAAATAACTCAAATAAACTATTGAAGTTAATATTTGTATATGGTGTCAGATAGCAGTCTAGTTTCAATCTTTTGTATGTGGCTTTCCAGTTTTCCCAACAGCATTCATTGAAGAGATTTTCTATTCTTCATTGTATGTTTTTGGTTCCTTTGCCCCTTTTGCCCAAATATACATAAATTTATATTTAGGTTCTCAATTCTTTTCTATTGGTCTGTTTGTCTATAATTCGGCTAATACCATACTGTTTTGATTACTGTAGCTTTAGTTTTATAGTAGAATTTAAAGTCAGAGAGTGTGGTACCTTGGACTTTGTTTTTTTGTTTGTTTTTATTTGTTTTTTATTGCTTTGGCTATTCACAGTTTTTTGTGGTTCCATGCAAATTTTATAATTTTTTAGTTCTATTTCTGTGAAAAATACCATTGGGATTTTGATGGGGATTGCATTAAGTCTGTATATTGCTTTAGGTAATATGATCATTTTAACAAGTTACTTCTTCCAATTCATGAACATGGAGTATCTTTCCATATCTATTTTAATTTCTTTCAATAATGTCTTGAAGTTTTCAGTGTACAGGTCCTTCACTTCCTTTTTAAAGTTTATTTGTAGGTATTTTATTCTTTCCGTTGTAATTGTAAATTGAATTGTTTCCTTCACTTCTCTTTCTGATATTTTTTGCTTAGTATATAGGAATACAATGGATTTTTGTATGTTGATTTTGTATCCTGAAAGTTTAGAAACAATATCCTTAACTATCAGAAACAATATTTATTTATTGTTTCTAATAGTTTTTTGGTGGCATTTTTAGGGTTTTCCATATATAGAATCATGTCATCTGCAAATAATGGCATTTTTACTTCCTCATTCCCAATTTGGATGATTTTTATATCATTTTCTTGCCCAATTGCTCTGCCTAGCACTTACAGTGGGCTTCCTTGTCTTGCTCCTGACCTTAGAGGGAAAGCTTTCATTTTTTTCACCATTGAGTATGATATTAGCTGACGTTTTGTCATATATGGACTTTATTATGTTGCGATACTTTCTTCCTATACTCATTTCATTGAGTGTTTTCATCATAAATGGACATGGTATATTGTCAAATGCTTTTTCTGCATCTGTTGATATGATCATATAACTTTTATCCTTTATTTTGTTGATGTGGTAGATCACATTGGTCGATTCGCCTATGTTTAGCCAGGCTTATATTCCTGGGATGAACCCCACTTGATTGTGATATCTGATCTTTTTAAAGTATTGTAGTCTTTCTTTACAAGTATTAACAGGATTTTTTTTTTTCAGCTGGGCCATCCTGCCTCCTGTTGGCAGCTTAGCAGCAGCTCAGTTTGGGCCCATGTGAGAATTGAACAGCTGACCCTGTTGCTCAGAGCTCACACTCTCGAGTGAGCTTTTAACCAACTGAGCCTCTCGGCTGGCCCATTTGTAGTCTTTCTTTTGCTAGTATTTTCTTTAGTATTTTTGCATCTGTGTTCATCAGAGATATTGGCCTGTGATGTGTGACTTCTGTGTGTGTGTGTGTGTGTGTGTGTGTGTGTGTGTGTGTTGACCTTGCTTGGTTTTGGTATCAGGGTAATGTTGGCCTCATAAAATGTGTTATAAAGTATTCCCTTCTCTTCAATTTTTCGGAAAAAAAGTTGAGAAGGATTGGTATTAAATCATCTTTGAATGTTTGGTAGAATTCACTAGTGAAACCATCTGGTCCTGGACTTTTGTTTTTTGGGGAGTTTTTGATTACTGTTTTAATATCTTTTCTAGTTATTGGTCTGTTTAGGTTGGTCAGTTCTTCATAATTCAGCCTAGAGAAGTTGTATATTTTTAAGAATTTGTCCATTTCTTCTAGATGATCAAATCCAGTGGTGTATAGCCTTTCATAATATTCTTATATAATCCTTTGTATTTCTGTGGTGTCTGTTGTAACTTCTCTTTCATTTCTGATTGTATTTATTTGAGTCTTCTCTCTTTTTTCTTTAGTGAGTCTAGTCAGTGGTTTGTTCATTTATTTTTACAAAGAATCAGCTCTTTGTTTTGTTCATTTTTTTATTGTCATTTTGTTCTCTATTCCACTTATTTCTGCTGTTTTTTATTATTTCCTTCCTTCCACTGACTTTGGGTTTCATTTATTTTTTTTCTAGTTCTTGAAGGTGTAATGTTAGATTGTTTATTTGAGATTTTTCTTGTTTCTTGAGATAGGCATTAATGCTAAAAACTTCCCTCTTAGTACCATTTTTGCTGCATCCCCAATATTTTTGTGCATCGTATTTTCATTTTCATTTGTCTCTATGTATCTTTTGATCTCTTCTTTTATTACTTCTTTGATCCAATAGTTGTTCAGTAGCATGTTGTTTAATCTCCACATATTTGTGGTTTTACCTGTGTTCTTGTAGTTAATTTCCAGTTTCATACCATTGTTTTTGGAGAATATTCTTGGTATAATGTCAATCTTCTTATGTTTATTGAGATTAGTTTTATGCCCCAACATATGGTCTATCCTTGAGAATGTTCTGTATGCACATGAAAAGATTGTGTATTCTGTCATTTTGGGATAAAAAGTTCAATAAATATCGATTTAGTGTTTTTGGTATAATGTTTCATTTAAGGCTTGTATTTCCTTATTGACTTTCTGTCTGGATGATTTATCCATTGCTTCAGTTCAGGTCCCCTACTGTAATTGTATTTTTGTCACTTTCTTCCTTTAGGTTTGTTAGTAATTGATTTATATATTTTGGTGCTTTTGGGTTGAGTGTATATTTATTGATAAGTGTTATGTCTTCTTGATGACTTGTCCCCCTTTATCATTATAAAATGTCCATCTTTGTCTCTTGTTAACATTATTATTTTGAGATCTATTTTGCCTGATATAAGTACTGTTACATCTGATTTTCTCTGGATGCCATTTGCTTGTAATATCATCTTCTCTCCTTCACTTTGAGCTTATGTTTGTGTTTGCAGCTGAGATGAGTCTCTTGCTGGCAACATGTAGTTGGGTTTTATTTTTTATTCCATCCCACTCTTCAGCGACTTTTGCTTGATGAGTTAAGTCCATTTATATTTAAAATGATTATTGATATTGAGGACTAACTACAGCCATTTTATCTTTTGTTTTCTGGTTGCTTTGTATCTCCATTGTTTCTTTTTCCTTGTGATTCTGTCTGCTATTTTTAGTTTGGTGTCTGATCTTTTTTCTCCATTGTCTCTATTTTTATGTTTTATGTCTGAGCTCTGGATTTTTGTTTTATTGTTACCATTAGGCTTGTGTAAAATGTCTCGTACATACAATAGTCCTTTTTCTTTGATTGCCTCTTCTCTTCAGTCACCTGTATCCATTCAGTCCTTTTCTTCCTCTTCTTTTATGATATTGTTGTCACAAATTATCCCATTTTACGTTTTGCATTCATTACCAAGTTGCAGTAGTTATAGCTATTTTAATGCCAACTTCCCCCCCTTTAAATTTTGTTATAATTAAGCATTTAATACCCTGTTCTGAAATATGTTTGTAGTCTCTTGCTTCTGTCTGTCTGTCTGTTAGTCATGTTACTCAAAGTTTTGTATACTTTTGTCTATTTCCAGCAGAAGAGCTCCTTTCAACAATTTTTTGTAATGCAAGTCTTGTGGTGGTAAATTCTCTCAGCTTGTGTTTGTGTAAGAAAGCCTTTATTTCTCCTTCACATCTAAAGGATAACTTTGCTGAATATATTATCCTTGGCTGATTGCTTTTCTCTTTCAATTTTTGAATATCCCCTTCCAATCTCTCCTGTTTTGTAATGTTTGTACTGACAAATCTGATGATAATCTACTAGGGTTTCCTTTGTAGGGTGGTCTTTTTTTTTCCCTGAGTACCTTGAGAATTCATTCTTTGGTATTAATTTTTGACAGTTTGATTAAAATGTGTCTTGGAGAATGTCTTTTTTGCTTTGATATAATTAGGTGGTCTGTTAGCTTCCTCTATTCTATAGTCCAGCTCTTCCCATAGGCTTGGGAAATTCTCATCAATTATTTCTTTGGGTAGTCTCCCTGTTCCCTTCTCCCTGTTAACCTTCTTGTATATCTATTATCCATATGTTGCTCTTTCTAACGTTGTCAGATAGTTCTCATAGAGTTCTTTCGTTTTTTTTATTTTTTTTTTAACTCTTAGTTCTTGCTTTTATTTCTCCCGAGTCTAAGTTTCTATCTTTGAGCTCAGTAATTCTTCCACCTGGTCTGCTCTTGGTAAAATATACTCCTTTTGTTATTAATTTTATTTCTAAGGTCATTGAACCACCTTTCTGAGTTTTCTTGTTTATCATTGAGTTTCTTCATAACTGCAATCTTGAAATCTCTGTCATTTAAATCATCGTCTTCCATGTCTTTGAGTTTGGTTTCTGGAGACTTTTCATTTTCTTTCTGTACTCCCAAGTTATGTTGGTTGATCATGGTATTTGATGGATTGTTTCTCTTACGTGCACATTAGAGGTAGTAAACTATTTTCTTGTTCAGGTGCTGTTTTGCTCTCAACAATTCAGCAGGTTGATACCTAATGTACTTTCTTTTCATTACACTGCTTGGAGCATCTCAGCTTTCTTTTACCAGACTCTAACTGGGGTGTGCAGCAGAAGGGAGGTAAGTTCACAACCTTGCAGCTTGTCCCCTTTTCCCTCACTGAATGGCTGTTGGCACCGTGTGTTGTTTAGCTTTCTCAACTTCCTTTATCACACTCTTCCAAGGTTTAGGGTCAGGGAGACATGTTTTTTATCTCATGGAGCTGCCCCCTTTCCAATAATGGCTGTAGGCACTACTGTATTGTTTAAAGCTTAGCATCTACCTCTACCCAACTCTACCACAATAGGGAGAGGGGAGGGAGATGTCTCTTCTGCCCCTCTTATGCTCCAGACCATAGTGTAAGGGCTGCAGACTCACTTCTCCACTGATACTGTGCTTCCTGGAGCCACAGGGCATGCTGAACTGCATCTGAAGCCACTGTCCCTGTCCTTTCTCCTGTCCTGCCTCCCCTACTCTTAGCAATATGGCCACCTTCAGATGTCCCCATGCATGGACCTTTCAGACATGTTTGTGTATTAGGCAGGGGATCTTTTGTTGAATTATAGTTGTCCAACTTACTGTAAATTTAAGGAGAGAAACTGTGTAGTCTGCTCACTCCACCATGATGCTGACATCACTAGAAATGAAGCTTATCCAATGCATGAATACCTGATTTTTATGTTAGGAATTAATATTTTTATTTAGCCGTAGGTGAAGCAACTTCTGATTACCAGTTTGACTAGTTTTTGGACAGCCTTAATGTTTCACAAGAATAAGATCAATTGGTATATACCTAAATAAATTGCTTTGGTGGTTTTTCTGTCTTCCACTGTGGACAACATTAATGTTTTCATTTGCTCTCACAATTTAGAACACAGTACCTAGCCTATGCTAGGAACTAAGATTCATAAATACCTGAAGTGCAGTCATGCTGTTAGAGGTCATTTTCCACTTAGCTCATAAACATTTTTCTTGTTTTAAAAATAAAAATAAAAACTTTCATTGACTGCTTAGCTTACCAAGTACATTATATGCCTTATGCTCCTTAATCCTCACAAATTTATGAAGTATGTACTTTTATTTTTCTGACTTTACAGAAGGGGAAGCAGGCTTAAAGATATTTAGTAACTGGTTCCAGACCCTGTCTAGATGATGTAGACCCTATTTGAGCTTGGCAATTCTGATTTCAGAGCCCATATGATTTCCCACCCTTTTTCCCCCCAATATTTTACATCTCAACACTTTTCTTTAAGAAATTTTTATTCATTGGGTATTCTAAGTAAGGAAGTCATTAATGTATTTATATATTTAGCATCTATCAATAAATAAAGAAAATGACACACAGAAAGGAAAAATGTCAATCATTAGAACAGAACTGGGTGTAGAAATTTAAAATTCAAACATGTTTTATCCCAGTCATATCTCTGGGTTTGATTTTGGAACCAAGAGCAGTGATGATGCCGTGACCTGGTGCCTGCACAGGAGTGTAAGCTTGAGAACCCCTGAAGCGACACTATCAAGTGTGTTTATTTATTAACCACCTCATTTAAAGAACAAATGAACAAAAAAAGCTGTAATGTATTTTTGATGATACTCTTCTGTTTTTTTGTGGAGGAAAGTAAAATATTAGACTACTTTGAAATCATGAATATAGATTTTTATAGCTAGCATCCTTTCAAATGTACACATTCAAATCTACACATTTCTATACACTAATGGAGTTCAAAATTAAAACAAATTGATGTTCTTATTCTTCCACTAAAAACTAAAGTTGATTTATTTTTTAAAAAGGCATTTGTCTGCTTATACTCTGTTAAATTATAAAATGGGTGATACATTTTGCCTTTGAGAATGTGTAAAGGTAAGACTCTGAATACCTGTGTGTTATTTGCTGCTCCTTATTTAAGGGTGCATTTAACTTTATTAGCCATCATAGAATCTGTTTGCCATCTTTACTTTTTTTCATTTTTTTACTAAGTTGAGGAAAGGTTTGGACTTTTAATGGAATCTAAATGGCAGTCTCACACCTAATAACACTACAATCATTTTGAGTAAGAGAAATTTTAGTATCATAAAATTAAAAAAATTAGTATCTGATAATATTCAATATTGACAAGGGCTGGACACATGTCATGCTGTTAAGAGAGTAAATTTTGTGTCTTTGATGAAATGGAATTTGATGATATACTTTAAAATTATAAAACCTGCTCACATTAAAATTGCTTAATACCGTAATTCAACTTATATAAATCTATCCAGAGGAAACGGTCAAAAAACCTGCCAAAGGTTTATGTATATGTATAAATTTTAAGATTAACTATGATGCTGTAAACATGAAAAAAATCTACATGTCCTGCCATAGGGAGATCTCTAAATTATGGAAGAACCTTAGTGTGAATATTATCCAGGTGTTTAAAAAGTATCTTTAATAAATATTTAATAAAATGAGAATATAGTCATAGTACACAGTAAGGTGGGAAATGATACATATAAAAGTATTCATATAAACTGATACAAACTTTTTTAAAAAACGTCTTTTCTTTATGAATTGGTATGCATAAACATGATAACACAAAAAAATTTTAATTTGATTTTTTTCTGTGGGATTGGAGATGATTTTTAGGTTTTCTTCTTTTGGATTTCTTGTTTTTTTACCCTCTCATTACTACATAGTGCACATGCATTATTTTAAATTGGGAAAGAGCCTATTTCTACACTAGCTCTCTGCATCTGGGGCTATGGCCTTCCTCTCTCCTCAGGCCTGCTGCTGCCTCCAGCAGAACTTCCCACTCAGAGTGTGTTCTTTTTTCATTCTTGCAGAAATAGCTGTATAAGAAAATCCTCCAGGGTGTTTTTTCTGGAGAAGGAGAAAAGAACATATTCTTAGTAGTCGACTGTGGAAAACATTGCACCAGCTGACTGTAAAATTCTGAGTTGCATGAAAGGAAATCCCAGATTAACAAGAGGAGGTTTCATAAAGTTAAACACCTCATTTGAAATGTCATGGATGTGGTGAAAATATGTGACTGCCTTTTTTCCAATTATATCATCAGATCCTTATTTTACTATTATTAATTAATCCTCCAAAAGACTCATAACCTTCTCCTTCTTCTTTCTTATTATTATTACTATTATTATAATTATTATTATTATTTAATTTTGAAATAGGATGCAATGTTTGATCACTCCTACAGAAAACTTTCAGTCTGAAGTTTCTGGCTGATGTCACGTGCACCACTAGTCCAATATTTTATGTCTCAAGTGATTATTGTTTCTGTATAAATTGGTGGTGCACATATTGAACTAATTTCTCCATAATATGAATTTGCAAATTCACTCTTGGGGAAATGAATGGATTCAATCCAACATGCTTCACTGTCTTTTCTGTCTTCCTGATTTTTGCTCACACCAAAAGAATACAAGAATACCTGGAATATGGATAATGCATTTTTTTCTGAACCATTTTCATAATTCATTTGGCTCACCCAGAAACCATATAAAAAGCATTGGAATGAACAGTATTGATTTTCTTAGTCCCAGGTGCTTCAATGAGTCCTAAGGATGCTGCATTACTTTCCTAAAATCAGAAATTAAACTAGAGAAGAGCCAAAGATTACCAGTTCAATTTTTTTTACTGTTTAGTTCTCTATACTGTTTTGCAACTATAAGATGTTGGACTAGAATCTGGGTTGACCAAATAATGTAATTTCCAAGTAACTGAATTATTTGCATCAGTTGCAACTTGAGGTGGTCAGAGAAAGGTACAAAGGAGCTAATGTTTATTGACCCCATGAATGCCAGTGGTGATTGTATGTAATTCTTACAATAACAGATAATAATCACGTCTATTTTACAGGTGAGAAACCATGAGATGGATTGATTTCTCTGAGATTACTCAGTGTTTGAATGATAAGAATGGGATCAGACTCACACAATACCCTATGTCATTTGTTCCAAAACTTGAGAGGCAATATCAACAATTTTATTGAGTATATTGGGATTGGCAGAGTTAAGAAGTGTTAGCCTGAGTTATTTGCCATGTCTTGTTATACCATTTCAGCCTCAAATGCTGCCAACTGAGCTTTGCATAATCTAAGCATTAATGAAATCCAGAACCACACAATAACTGCTAGAGAGATGTTTCTATCAAGCCATCATTCCATTTATGGGCCTTTTAAAATTAGAATTATTAAGATTCCAGAGGGATTTCATTACTGAGTTGTTTCCATCAAAATGCCTGGATATCAAAGCCTTAAGATATTCATAAGATAATATTATAGCTTTAAGATTCTTTCTAGAATGTACACTCCAGATTGGTGGGTCTGTGTCTTCTACATAGTAAACGCTCAGTAAATGTTGATTGCTTAAATGAGTGAACTTTATTTTTCTGAAATTAGAAAACATAAAAATTGATATAGTATTTAGTCAAGCTATGGTAAATCTAATTGCTAAAGTCAAAAACCTTGCCTATCATTATACAAAAAACCACTGTCAGACCTGAGCATGAACTTCTGACTTTCAATTCCAAGGCTCTAACTACTAAATTTATAGAGGTATTCTATTTCTGTTATTTTACAAAATAACTCATATATAGTATATGGTCAATATGCACATAAACATGAATTAAGCAAAATGTCAGCTGTAAGACTCATATGGTTTTCTTCGGAGAAAAGCAGATTCATATATGAGATCATTCTAAGTCAGATCTTACTAACACTCTGGTCATTCATGTGTGCCATTTGCCCTACAACCTGTGTGTTTTCATGGCTGCAGTCAGGGCATAATGAACAGGCTTCTGTTTCATAGATAAGTTCCCAAGAGAAAACTGCATGCTGTTCATAATGCAATATTTGTTCCAGTAAATTTAAAATTTTTTCTTTTTCTTCCCTTTTATAGCTTTCTCACATCTTCACAAATACAGTAAGAAAGATTTATATATCAGGTCATTATATAACTCCTGCAAACCTTTCTTGGATGAGAACCAAGATTTAAATGCTATGAAAACAAAATACTTCAGTTTATTCATGGATTATGTTATACAATCTCTAATAGGATACAAAAAAAGGCTAAAAGTGTATTTTAATCCATAGTTAAAAAAACATGAAAGATGTTATAACAGCTATAGATTAATATTTTTTTCTGATTTTCAAAATTATCTTTCAAACTTTTACAAGTTAATATTGAGTTTATATATTCAATTTATGCTCATTCTTTGGTTGAGAAATTCAACTATACCACAATATTTAGCACTTACAGTAACTGTATTTTGATCTAATTTATCATATTATCTTATAAGGCTTACACTTTATTAATTTAAAAATCAATTTGTTTATAGTCCCCTATGTATAATACTGAATACTAGATGCATGGACACAAAGTTGATGTTCAATTATTAAAGGCAAAACTATCTCATTATTTACGTAATAGTTTTACTTTATAATTTGAGATCTAAAAATATAAACAAAAATTTTAAGTTTTGTTTTTTTTAAGATTTTTAGTGGGGAATTGGGGGGATGGGAACAGTGCTGGGGAACTGGGGGGAGGATAACAGACAAGTTGCTGTCGTTTTGTTCTTCGGTCTAGTTGTGGAGGACGTTGCTTCACTGGCCCAAGTTGGCACTATCATTGCGCTCTTCCCAGGCAAGGCAGATCAGTCGCCAGCCTCTGGATGGCCGCTCACTGCAGCTGTTGGCCGCTCACGCTGGCTGCTCTCTATACATGGTAGTCCATGGCAACCCACTGCCACAGGGGCTACATCCTAGCCATCGCCAGTGACTCATGGCAGCCCAGCTCCAGGTTGAGCTGTTGTTCAGCATCTTAGCTGTGGAGGGCAGTGTCACTGGCCTTCATATGTGGGATCCGAACCGGGGCCAACTGGCGTCCCAAGCCAGTTCTCAACCATTGAGCCACTCGGCAGGCCCAATTTTAAGTATGTATATTCTATATTCATATGTATTTGTGTGTGTATGGTGCAATGTATGTATACTATGGATGTAATTTTTTGAAAAGAATCCTTTCTTGATACACATATTACTCAGAAACAACAAAAAACACAAAAGAAAAAACAAAATAAGGTTGTTTTTACTTTTTCATAGTTTGGGATAGGAACTTCACTTTGTTACTGTGAAATCTTGGAGAAAGTTCACACATCCAGTTTTAAAATAAATTGGGTAGGTAGGCATACAACAAATTGTCAGATAGATGTGACTATTTGATTAGAGGGTTCTTGTCTTTTCAGCTTTGTGTCTCTGAAGCTAAAACCTGAGATATAATCTGCATCATGAAAAATATGTTTCTCCAAAGAGAGTGACATGGTTAGGCGTGTGTTTTAGAAAGACCACTTGTTCCAGAATATAGAATTGAGGTGACCCAGACTGAAAGCAAAGGTAACCATGAAAAGATTCACATGGTAATCTATGACTATGTCATTGGCTTAAACAAGGAGACAAATTTAAAGATTATTTAGGAGTCACACTGCATACAAAACACAAAAAAAGGCGAGAGGCCTCAATGTAAGTGCTAAGATTTTAAATTCTAGAAGAAAACATGTAGTAAGTCCTCCTGACTCTGGGTGAGGCAAAGTTTTCTTAGATATGAAACCAACAACACAGGTAACAACAACAACAAATAGATAAATTAGGCTTCATCAAGATTAAAAATGTTTGTGCTTCAAAGATTACCGTCAAGAAAGTAAAAATACAACTCAGAGAATGGAAGACAATATTTGCAGATTAGGTATATATTACAAGAGACTTATAACTAGAATGTATAGAAGACTCATACAAATTAACAATAAAATGTCAAATAACTCAATTTAAAATGAATCAAAGGATCTGAATATATATTTTTCTAATGAAGATATACAAATGACCAATAAACAAATAAAAACATGATAAACATCGTTAGCTACCAGAAAAATGCAAATCAAAACCACAATGAAATATGACTTCACACCTTCTAGGATGAATATAATAAAAGAGACAGATAACCAACAGTGTTGGTGAGAACTTAGAGAAAATAAACCCTCATACATGACTGGTGAAAACATAAAATGGTGTAGCTACTTGGAAAATAGTTTGGCAGTTCCTCAAATAGTTAAAAATAAACTCACCACATGATTCAGCAATTCCATGCCTAAATATATACTTGAAATAAATGAAAACATATGTCCAAAAACATACTTGTACAACAATGTTTATAATGGCATTATTTATAATAATAAGAAAATGAAAACAATTCAAATCTCCATCAAATGATGACTGGCTAAATATCCACCAATAGGATGTTTGGCAATAGAAAGGAATGAAGTACACCCATGCTACATACAACATGGATGAACTGTGAAAACATGCTATGTGAAAGAATCAGTCGCAAAAGACTGCATATTGTTTTATTCTTCTATAATGTCCAGAAGAAAAAAAATAGAGAGAGACAGAAACTGTAATAGTTGTTGTCTAGTGCTGGGGGAGATGGGGCGAAATGGGGATTGACTGCTAATGGGTACAAGGTTCCTTTTGGGAGTGATAAAAATGTCTTAAAATTGATTGTGGTGATGTTTGCACAACTTTGTGAATATACTAAAAGAAGTTGAGCTGCACACTTTAAATGGGTGAATTGCATGGTATGTAAATTATATGTTGATAAAACTATTGTATAATATAAAAGATTTAGAAAGTAAACTAATGACTCCTGGTTATTTAGATGTGAAGTAACAATAAATTAGTGCGGTAGATGAAAGTGACAAAAAACACAGAAAAATTAGAAGAGTCATAGAAGAAGATGACTTCCTCAGTTTGGGACAGCAAATTTGAGAAGAAAAGGGAAAACCCATGGCACTGAAGTTCAAGAGCAATGCTTGGGGTAAAGATAATAAACTGGGAATCAAGATTATATAGATAGTCTGGCCGGCTGGGTAGCACGTTGGTTAAGAGTTGGCTTGTGACCTCAGCTCTGTGAGCAGCAGGACCCCGGGGTCGGATTCCACATGTGGGCCAGTGATGCTGTGCCCTCTACAGCTAAGATGGTGAACAACAGCTCGACCTGGAGCTTGGCTGCCATGAATCACCTGCTATGGCACGGGCTGCAGTGGGGCTGGCCGGCAGTGAGCATTTGTGAGCTGCCGTGAGTGGCCGCCCAATGGCCGGCGAGCGACTGCCTCACACGGGAAGAGCACAATGGTAATACCAACATGGGCCAGTGAAGCAATGTCCTCCACAACTAGACTGAAGAACAAAAAGGACAGCAACTTGTCTGTTCCCCTTCCCCAATTCCCCAATAAAATCTTAAAAAAAAAAAGATTATATAGATAGTAAAGGAAGTCATTATTGTGGGTGAGAGAAGGACCCAGGGCAGATGAAGCCGGAGGAATGCCAATATTTAGGGGGCATGTTTGGGAAGGAGAATCAGCTGAAGAGACAGATGATTTCTTGAAATTAGTTCTGTATTATTATTAGAAATATAATATAGAAATTATTTCTATATTATCAAATTCTTATTATTTCTATAAGCTAATGTGTTAACATTTGTCACATGAAAACAGGATTTCAAACAAATTGTGTGTCACTAATATGCTTGGCTAATCCAAGGAATGGTAATGGAAATAAGGAAAAATACTCTTTTTTATCTTTTTTCAAGTAATTGTCAATTCTTAGTAACTTTGGGAATAAAAAGAATTTTAACAAGTAAAATCAACATAATTTCAAAATCTAACTTTCTTAATACCTAAAATTGTCCTTTGACCAAATGTGTTACCATATAAGTGCTCCTAGATTATTTATTTTGTCACTACCATATAAGCTCTTTGAAAGGAGAATGCTGTTATTTTTTCCCTTAAGTATTTTGAATCTTTAAGAAATAATCTATAAAAGTAAAAATTATCTGTTATTAAAGCACGGATTTCCTACAAACAGGGTTAATTTTCAAAAGGAGGTCAGTTATTATAAGGTCTTCTATTACTGGATAAATCAGGTTGTTTCTGTTACAGCTCACTGTTTAGAGTAACTTTATTAATGTTTATAATATGCCGCTTGGGATGCCGTGTTCTTCAAGATGAACTCACTAGAACTACTGACTTCGTAGTCAGTGCTTTTTAAAACTAATGTACAAATAAGATAAGAATAACCCATTTAAATATTTACTTGAAAACGTTCCAAAATAATTACTTACAAATCTCAAACCAGAATAACAAAATTTAAAGAGCAATTGCAGATACACTTTGCTCTCACATGCTTTTTTAAAACAAAGGACACAAAATACTAATATATTGGTCTTGATCAACTGTGACAATACTGTTTAGACTATTTTAGCATGTGTCTTCTGCATAGGTGTGTATCTCTATTCAACTTACTTTCCAGAGGAAGTTTTAATTTAGCTTCCAGATGCTCAGAGCTCCAAACAGTAGCACAAAAACAATTAGAATGAGGAAGGCCAGTATGAGAATCCCTGATGCATATTAGGTACTAGATCATATGCTAAAATATTTTTAGAAATTTATCTGTAATAAGACCTAAGAACAGGAGCTTATTAGTTACACGTTATAATCAAAATATCCCTTCCTGTTTCACCTAAAGCTCAACCAATTGAATAATGTTTGTGCCATTATCATGCAGCTTATAAGACCAATAGCATTTCTGATTTCAAAATTCTGATCTGGAATATTGCTTGGAGTTTCCTATTATTGTCTTATTTAACATTAAGGAAGGTTTTGAAAAGCCTCAAAGGCATAACATGGACCTCTCATGAGGAGGTCCAACATGAAAATGTTGGCAAGAGATGTTATAATACTCACTAAGTAGAGAAAGTGACAGCACTTTCACTGCCCTTTAACCTCTTGTCTCCAGGGAAGTCATCTAGGGAGTAGGTGTTACATGGAAGAAGTGAAAGTAAAGCAAATAGCCCTCTCTACATCTGTGAGTCTATTTCTGTTTAGTTTGCTCATTTATTCTGCTCTTTAGATTCCACATATAAGTGAGATCATCAGATGGGCACTTGTCTTATTTGGGAGACTAGTGCATGGACTGTGTAGATGCCTGACTGCTACAGTGTACACCTGAAGGTGAAGCTGAATAATATCGAATGTCAACTATAATTAAAATATGTGCAGTAATACCTTGGTTTGCAAGCATAATTTGTTCCAGAAACTACTCGTATTGCAAAACAGCACTCATTTACCACGTTAAAATGTATTAGAAATGTTTGCTCGTCTTGTGGAACACTCGCAAACCAAGTTACTCACAATCCAAGGTTTTACTGTATATATATATATATATATATATATATATTACATATATTTATATATGTAATATATTTTCATGGGATATGGATTACAGCATAAGGAATAGAGTCAATGGAATTGCAATAGCTATATATGATGTCAGAGGGGTACTAGATTGGGGGAGGAGGGGTTATCACTTTGTGAGGAGTGTAAATGTCTATTACATTGCTTTGTATAACTGAAACTAAAAAAAAAAAAAAAAGAAAGAAAAATAGTCCTCATCCTACTACTTATGGTGGAGTAGACATGTGGTACAACTGAAACTAAAAAAAAAAAAAGAAAGAAAAATAGTCCTCATCCTACTATTTATGGTGGAGTAGACATGTGGGTGTTTGACTTGAAGAGGTACACCCAGGCCCAGGATACTGTTGGGAGCATTAGGGACTTCTTTGACTGGAGAGAGAAATTGAATCAGAGCAGATTTCAAGGAAAATAAGTGAAGAGCAAGTAGCTATGATTTGACCACTGGCTTAAGAAGGGTGGGGTTAAAGGAGTATTTAATTTGTGTGTGTTGTCTCACCCTAGTCAGTAAGAGACAGAGCACCCTGGTTATGGGACAGAGGCTAGTGATCATTTAGAAGAGGAACCTCACTCAGGAGGCTGCATGGGCCATAGTGGTTGCAGATGGATGTCAAGCAAATGCTGCCCCACTTGAATGATAATAAGTCAGAAGGAAGTTCAACTGAGTAAAATGAATTTGAGTTTTATATTCTGTTGGATGTGGAAGATAAAAAAGAGGAAGTGTTTTTTTAAGGAATTTTTCTTAAACATTACAAATCTCTTCACATAAAGCAGACTTCTTGATCAGTGACTGTAACATATACCATTAACATTTCCTAGGTTGGTATGCCTCTATTTTTATATTTAAAATAATTGAATTTAGCATTTAAAACTTTAGCGTTTGGTGTTAAAAAAATGTATGAGTCTGTTAGCATCAAAGAGGATATTGGAACAGTACCACAGTATTCACAGCAGTGTGTAAATTTGTGCATTTTAGTATTTCTATATTAGCTAATGAAATATTGAAATGTATATAAATCATCAATGATTATAACTCTGTATCAGTTTCTCTGACCCTAAAATCTATAAGAATTAGCATACGTCCCATTGTAGTACTTGTGAATAATCCATTGATCTCACCACTATTTATTAAGAGGAAGTGGGACATGTTCTCTTAGTTAATTATGACTCTGATCTGATTTCTGAGCCATTTCACCATATCACATGTACTGGTTAATTTTACATGTCAGCTTGTATGGTACATAGTTTCCAGATATTTGGTTGAACACCAGTCTAAATGTTGCTGTGAAGGTAGTTTGTTTTGTTTTGTTTTGTTTTATGACCTTAACATATAAACCAGCAGACTGTGAGTAAAGCAAATCACCTTCTGCAATATGGCTAGGCCTCATCTTATCAAGGCCTTAAAAGAAAAATATTAAGGTCATCTGAGGAAGAGGAAATTCTGCTTCCAGAGTACTTTCAGATTCAAGCTGCAACATTAACTCTTTTTTAGGTCTCCAGGACACTTACCTGACCTATATACAGACTACCGACTTGCCCAGACTACAGACTTGCCAGTCCCCACAATTACACGAGCCAGTTTCTTAAAATAAATCTCTTTCTCTCTCTCTCTCTCTCTCTCTCTCTCTATATATATATATATATATATATATAAATACATACACATGCAAACACACACACATGCACACACATCTTATTTGTTTTGTTTCTCTGGAGAACTCTAACATGCCATACCAGACAAGACCATGAATCCCTATTCAATACTATTGGGTTGTCGTAAAAGTCATGATGTATTTTTTCTCTGTTTTTTGTTGCAAAAATGCATCTTGACTTTTCCGACAACCCAGTACATCAACTAAAATGTAGAACTGAGTCTTTTTTCTTGAATTTTATATGTATAAACACACACAGACATATTCACATAGACCTTTGTATAAATAGCATATTTTCCTAAAAAATTCAAGAAGAAATACAGTGTATTTTTGCAAGATAAAATTTGTAAAATTTTGACATTTTCTCTAAAATATTTCATAATGTTTTATTCAATCATAAAAAATGAGAATTGATCAGATTCTTTTTTAAAAGATAGTGGAACAGGCCTAAAGATAATTCAGTTTTTGACATTATCTGTAATTAGTAGGTCACAATATTAAATAACAAGAACAAGAACTCTCTCAGGTAACCGGAAATTATTTTTAAAAAATGGATCCATTGGAAATTTTAGAACAAATACAGTAGCAAAAAATATTCAACACATAGTTTTAATGTCGGATTAGATACAACTGAGAAGAAAATTTGTAACTTGAAATATAGATCAGAAGAAATTTCTGAGTCTCTGGCGCAAAGAGGCAAATGGATGGAAAATGTAGAAAAGAGCAAAGGAATGTGCAAGATATTGTAAAAGATCTAGCATAAGTAAAAAAAGAGAGAAGATCATTTTTAAAAATTGATGAAATATATTGTCACAAGAATCTTAAGCAAGATATACAGAAAAAGCCATAGCTTGGCAAACATAAAACTGTTAAGCAACAAAGAAAAAATCTTTTTTTTTTTTAAAGGTATTTTACTGGGAAATTAGGGGAGGGGAACAGACAAGTTTCTGTCCTTTTGTTCTTCAGTCTAGTTGTGGAGGACATCGCTTTACTGGCTCATGTTGGTATTATCATTGTGCTCTTCCCGGGTGAGGCAGTCGCTTGCCAGCCATTAGACGGCCGCTCACGGTGGCTCTTGGCAGCTCACACCAGCTGCCGGCCACTCATGGTAGCTTAGGGCAGTCCACTGCAGCCTATGCTGTCGCCGGTGACTCACGGCAGCCCAGTTCCAGGTCGAGCTGTTGTTCACCATCTTAGCTGTAGAGGGTGCAGCATCACTGGCCCTCATGTGGGACCCAAACTGGGCCCTGCTGCTCAGAGCTGGCATCCCAAGCCAACTCTTAACCAATGCGCCACTCTGCCGGCCCGAAAAAATAATTTCTTGAAAGGAATGAAAGTACTTTAACTTCAAAAACTAATGCAGTTGTCCCTGAATACCTGTGGGGGATAAAACCCAAGATTTCCTGTGGTTGAAAAAATCCACAGATGTTCAAGACCCTTAGATAAAATGGTGTAGTATTTGCATATAACCTATGTGACCTCCTGTATACTTGTATACTTTAAATCATCACTAGATTACTTATAATACCTAATACAATACAACTACTACATAATTGTTATAGTATATTGTTTAGGGAGTAATGAAGGGGAAAATGTCTGTACATGTCCAGTACAGACAACCATTGTAGGCCTAGCTACATGGTACACGTGAGCAACAATGTAGCTTTTTTGTTTCAAATATTTTTGATAGTGGTTGATTGAATCCAAAAATGTAGAACCAGCAGATACAGAGAGCTCACTGAATATGTCTGATAGCTGACTTCTTAACAATGGAAACCAGAAAAACATGTTTTAAAAGACTAAAATAAAATAAGTGTTAACACCTCGCACTCCTCACCAATACAGAAAATGTTTTTCAGAAATATGTTTCTAGGTGGAGGCAAGGAGTGCATGAAGAAACAAACTGAGTGACAATATGGGAAAAGTCTTAATAATACCATCTATATAAAGTAATTATGTTTTCTATTACTCAAAATACAGAGATAATAAAATAATTGAAAAACAATAACACAGGAATCCTGAGAGGGCAAATACAGTTAGAGCTATAAGGCTGTTTTCATTGTTTGGGATGTAAAGTATTGATTTATAGTAAGCATAATAATTCAATAATGTAAATTTTAATGCCTAAAGGAGCCACTGAAACGATAGTAGAAGAATGCATAACTAACAAGCTAGCAAAGAGAGAATTTAGAACATATTGAATTCGTCTAAAAAACACAATAAGGACAGCAAAAGGAATATAGAGAAGGTGGTCAAGTAGAAGATCAATAGTAAAAAGTTGATTTAAATTCAATTTAGAAAACAAAGTAACAGAAAAATATATGGTAAGCAAAGACCCCTTAAAGAAAGCTGGCATGGCGATGCTAATATATAAAGTAAATTTTAAGGAACAAACATTAGTATTGATAAGAAGGACATTTTAAAAGGATCAACTAATAAAAGGACAACTAATAAAAGGATCAACTATCAGAAAGATGTATACTTCTACATTTGAATGTTCTTAATAATATTGCCTCAAAAATGTAAACCCCACATTTTCAAAAATAAGGCAAATCCATAGTCATAGTTGGAGATTTTAATACACTACACTCAGTACCTAATGAAACAAATAGACATAAAAGAAAAAAAACCACATATAGAAAGATTTGAACAACTAATATAAAAAGGACTACATTCAAATGGCCAGAAAGGAAAGGAAACAATGTTCAACCTCATTGGTCAACAGAAAATGAAATTTAAAACCACAATGTAAAAGCCTACACACCCAATAGCTTAGTTTAAAAAGACTGACAATAGTATATGTTGGTAAAGATGAACTCACATGATCTTTGTTGGAGAGTAAATTGTAACAAACAATTTGAAAAATTACTTGCATTATTCATTACGTCTATGGCTCAGAGAATTTTGCTCCCTGGATATAACCGACAGAAATGCACGTGTGTATTCATCCAGAAATGTGCACAAAATATTCACAAGGGCAGCAGTTGTAAAAGACAAGGACTGTTTGTAACTGAAATGCTCATCTCTATTAGAACAAGGAAATCAATTTTGGTAAATCCATATAACAATTAGCATTGGCAAGGAGAATCAATGAATTAAAAGCATGCATAATAACCTAATGCATAATAACCATAAGCATAATGGTATGTGAAAGAAGCCAATTACAAATAAAGTCAAATCGTATCATCCCACATATATAAAGTTCAAAAATAAGTATAGTCCTGTAAGTCAGAAAGGCAGTTAACTTTAGGGAGGAAAGAAATCATAGTTAATGGGAAAGAACACAAGGGGAGTCCCTGGGATGTAGATAATTTTTTATTTTTTTAAATTGAATGGTGTTTTCGTAGTAACTCAACTTTCTGATAATCTATTAATCTGTACACTTAAGAGTTTTGCATATATATATATATATATATATATATATATATATATATATATATATATGTTTCAATAGTCAGTAATGTTGCAACAACTATGTATAGTGCCAGGTGGGTGCTAGACTTATCGGGAAGATCACTGCATAAACTCTATAAATGTCTAACCACTATGCTGTACACCTGAAATCAAGATAAATAATATTGAATGTCAAAAAAAACATAGTGTTTAAAATAGCTGTTGAGACCCTTCAAGAAAAAAAATCTATTATAGTATTAAGTACATAATATTGTACAAAAATCTATTTCCTTACTAGTTTAATCCTGTTTTACTAAGCCATCATGTCTCAGATTATTTCCAGGTTCCTCTCTTGTAGAGAGGATTGTGGTACCGTTGCAGGGGATTCAGCAATATTCTCCAGTAAAGAAAAGTCAAATTGAAGACACACTGTCAAAGCATCTTAGAAGATAACATGGGTTGCTTTCTGAACTGTCATAACATCAGTTTGGCTTAAATGTGTAAGTTTTATACAGCATGTGTTACCACTTATCAAGTTTCTGAGTCTATATTTGGCTGTCCAAAAAAAAAAAAAATGCTCTGGTTCTTGTTCAGCATTTCAGCCTGCATAATGTGACCTTAAGCTAGCAGTGAGGAATTCTCTTTCTTGCTTTTATACCTGATATCTATTTTGTAAATCCCTAAAAAAAAATCTTGCCCGTTATATTGTAGTTTAAGTTCCTTCTGCCATTCACTAGCAAAGGCTAAGAAATCTGTTCATCTTTGAATTTTTCTTTCCTATCAGCTTTTCCCTACTGTTTTATCTTATTAGACATCTGGACTGACTTTCCTCTTCCCGCATCCAGAATGCAGGGTGTGTGTGTGCATGAGAGTACAAGTTTCTGGGCAGCCAGTCTCTCCTAAGGCAAATATTCAAACATCTTCACATTTTTCCTGGTTCTTACTAGACAGTTGTCACTGTCTGCTTTTATGAACAACCCCATTAAAAATATAATTTTTCTATTTATTAGGTTTTTGTCAGGTTTGTGTTGGACAAACTTTTTCTTCTGTTTCTTTCTCTCTCCCCCCTCCACACGCGCACACACACACACACACACACACACACACACACACATTTATATGTGTCTATGTTTTATTGCTTCAAAGACTTCATCTATCTCAGAGGACAAGTTAAACAGATGTTTGTGTATTTTTTAATTCAATAGATGACAAATTGGTGATTCTTCCTAGTGCAGAAG
Organism: Hipposideros armiger; assembly: GCF_001890085.2. Taxonomy (NCBI): domain Eukaryota; kingdom Metazoa; phylum Chordata; class Mammalia; order Chiroptera; family Hipposideridae; genus Hipposideros; species Hipposideros armiger. The sequence goes on from NW_017732064.1 coordinate 151,875, forward strand.
TAAAGTTTATAAAATTTTCATGAAATTCGTACTGTAGCTTTCAAAGTGCTCTTTGGATAAATATGCAATCCAAAATTCATTGTTTTCCAGAGCAAAGAGAAGGAAAGAGGGAAAGAGTGAGAAGTTTCAGGAAAGAGCTGTATTTTCAACTCCTTTCCTGGGAGGGAAAAGTATTTTAAGAAATACATTTTAAAGAAGTGCTTTATAATCTGTTATTATAATTTGGTGTATTCTTTTGGCTTTAATATTTTTATTTGAGAAATCTAACACATGTCGACTTTAGGTAAAAGAAGAAAAGGCTTTTAATGAGGTCATCATGATTGACATGTTCTTATTTAGATATGCAAATCAACTTATGGAGATTTATTGACAGGCACAAGTCCTCCAGAGATATTTGAGAAATCAATGTATTCTCAAGAAGAGCAGCCAAAGCTGGCTAATTCATGAGAAGCATCCCCATTGTTTTGGATTCCATTTCTTACGGTCTTTAAAATCCCTCTCTTGTTGAGGATGCTTTTTCACATGAGTGTGTCTCAATATAGACTTAAGATACTGGAATCCTGCTTATAAACAACAAACTCTTTAGCATGGAAAGAAAACTAAAAAAAGGTAAAAACAGACCAAAGCCGTCAGTTAATTTATGGGCATTTTTTTCCAAAGAGATCTAATCTGTTTTCTTATTTAAAGAGATCTCAGATATGCCCTATCTTGCATATCTGAATTAAGCACCTCACCCTGTTCCCAGGTTTGATCTATAGGACCTGCATCTTTGCAACAGGTATCAGGTACCCTCTGGCATAACAAAATACGCCCTGGTGAAACCAAGGGTCCTGATTTAGTGTATGATTTTGATTTACTATGTTGCCCCAGCACTCTATTCAGTTTCTTCATAGCACGGTCTGGAAGCCTTAACCCTTTCCCTTACTAGTCATTAACCTGAGGCAGCCAGAAACAATGGCCATGCCTTGACCAAGAGTCACAAGCTATGAGTTTCTGTTAAGCTAAAGATAGTATCATAACCTAAGTTGTGTTTTCTTTCCTAAGCCCTAAAGCCAAACGACCCCTGGCCATGTCCCCATGAAACCAGACTGAGGAACACCTAAACTGACCTCCAGACTTGAAATAATAATTTACTGCCCTTACCTCGCTCTTGACCAATCAGCAAGACCCACAACTCCAACCCCTTACTCATGATGACGTGATTTTTTTCTACAAAACCCTGTGTTTGTAAACCATGGAGGAGTTTGGGCTTCTGAGCATTAGCTTCCCATTCTCCTGGGTGGCGCCATTCATAGTAAAATAGCCAATCTTTCATCAATGAAATTCTCCGTGTTCAGTGTTTGGTTCCACTAGCACTCGGTGGATGAACTCTTTCTGCTCCGTAACACTCGGTCCTCTTTCTGATCCTGTCTCCCTTTTTTCTTCTATCACTCTGACTTTCCCTTCAGTGTCTCCCTCAGAGGGCACAGAATTGGTAATCTGTGCTAGGCCTGATTAAGAATTTATAGACAAAGTTTAGCTGTGTAAACCTCCAAGTAGCAGGGCTTGGAATGGAACAGGAAATAGTGTCCCCCACTCCTTTGTGTTTGAGTTAGAGCAGAGGTCAGTGTCTATACAATAAGCATGGGTTTTGGACCACAGCTCAATGAAGTGCTGCAGTCTTGGAAAAAAACGTGAAACAGAAACTCACATTTGGCACTCCCTATCTTTCATTTGTTTGCTTTTGTCCCAACTTTCCCCCAGGTGTTCCAGATATGCGTGTTGCTGCCAGGTCACCAGGCTACCTCACTTATATGTCCCCTTTAGCTCTTTCCTAAATTGGAAGTGTTTTCATGTTCCAAAGTATTTTCTAAATCCCTCCAGCCCAATTCCTTCAACATTCATTTTCTTCTATCCCTTCTCTTACTGATAAAACATAGGACTAAGGTTATGTAAGTTAATGTAGCTCACATGGTTAGAAAATCGAGGATCTGGGGTTAAAATTCAGGCCTTCTTTCTCTTGAGCCAGTGGGTTTCTTTTTGATCATTTCAATATGATGTTCCACTATATTAGTTCTGAATAGCCCATTTTTTTTATCATACCCTCTACATGAATTTATAACTGTTCCCATTCCCATTTTCAATGCATGCGTTTATTGGGCCATAATTTACTTTGGCAATAGGAAAACTGTGATCTTATTCTAGAAATGTTCTACATCATCTCTTATGAAATAAACCACTTTCTGTTTTAGTTGGAGAGAAACTGTCAAAAGTTGGTCTGTCTCTCATATAATATGGTCTAGACAATTGCACTCTTTATTAAAAACATTATCAACAACAATAAAAAAAGAATCTGAAATTGAGAAATTATCCAGGTATTCACTAGGTTAACCTCACAGAATGAGGAAACTATAATTAAAAAATAATAATAATAACTTTTCTTGAATTTTGGTCACCATTATTCTTCTGCATCTTGTAGGATCTTGGGGACCCCCAGTTATCATGGCTAGGCAGGAGGAGAGTTTCTTGGATGAGCTCCTGTGTGTATAACAGCTCCACAATGCTGAGAACATTTATGAGGCTCATTATGTTTCAGTTCTTGTTTAATGGCAAGTCCCTACTTGGGCAGTGGAATCCTGCTGATTTACTACTTATCAGGAATAAATTACAGTTTAGAACTTGGATTTTTTACGGTTTTCTTTGTGTCAGCATAAATAAACTTAGCTAATAGGGCTATTTCCCGTTGCCTATTAAACTGGCTGTAAATAGAAGGCTTCCAAGCTTGTGAGAGAATATCAGCAAGATGAGAGAATGAATCATTTTACCTGAAAGTGTTTATAATGTTGAGGGCTTTGGAAAATAGATGTCAAATGCTGCGAGTTATCAGCATTTTTTTAACACTTCCTTTGAGCTTGTATTTTTTATTTTCCATCAGCTAAATGATGTTATTATTGAAGAAGCCATTAGCAGTGGGGACTGAGAAGTCATTCTTGATGAATTAAATAGGCAGAGATGCCTGTTCATACCAATATGTTGCCCAGGGTCATCATCTCTGTGTAGTGTTCTCTTAATGGAATCCAGAGTGATGGCCTCAGAGGCTTTGAGGAAAAGCTCACAATTTTGTAGTTACTGAAAGGGAAAGTGGACTGCCATTTCTAGATCTTCACCCATAATGATTTCTTGGCACCCACCAATTCCCCCATTTCATTTGAAGAAGCAGCTCTTTGGTATTAGTTAACATTCAAGGAATAGTTTCGAGTTTTACAACTGCAAACGGGTCATTATTTTTATCAGTGTGCTGGAGGTTATTTTGAGTCTGACTATGGAGGGCCGATTCAATAAAATCTCAGCCTGAATCTCCCAGCAGGATGCGCAAACCATGGGAATTCAACAGGAGAGCACACATGGGCTCCTATGATGCTGAACCAGGGCTGAATTTTCATTTAATCATTCTCAAGAAATCAAAAGGCACTTTGGGATTAAATGGCAAACCTTTTAACTAGGAATTCCTCAACTAAATGGCCAATTAGCATTTAAACTGCGAAGTGCATTATATATAATAAGAGGGAATGAATAACTGAAGAAAGAAAATATCTTCCTTATTAGTTAAAAAGGTAAACCAGAAACTTGGAGTTCTGAAATAAGCATTTTCTTCTAGGACAGGGAAGTTACCAAAGGGTTTTGTTGCAAAGGAGAATAAAAAAGACCCAAATTGTTTACTTATGTTCATGCTTTTAGCCTTAATTGGCAAAATTAGTTCAATTGAATGATATTTGAAGCCACCCTCTAATTATATTTTTTACATCAAATTTAGCAAATGACTCAACAGCTCATTTTTTATGTCTTAAAATTGATGTTTAAAAAATAAGTTCTTTTATGTACTGGAAAACAAAAATAATACACTTATTTAGAAATGGCCCAGATTCAATTTTATGTATTCGTAAAATCTTTGGCCCATCAAAATTTCCTTCCCAATCTTCAAGTGTGCACCTCAGGCAGGGGCTTGGAGGCCAAACACAATAAGACTTAGCTTAGGAAAAATAAAATAAAATAAAACATACTTCTGGCATGATTGCACATAAAGAAAACTTAAAACCTTCCAGAAATGTAGTTGAAAATGGCTCTTAATTGTTTATAATCTTTCCTCACATATGACCCTTTAATTTTTAGCCACTGCTCTCACCAAACTCATTAAGTATGTAAATTTTAAATGGTGGTTCTCCACCAACATTTAAAGATGTTATTGTTATGTGTTTGTGTAGATACTTTAAAAAATTAAATTGTAAAGCAAATTAGACTGTTGTATTTTGCAATGTTCTTCTTCTCCTTGTCAGTCACTCACACTGGTATTGCAAATTCCATGACATGCACTTTTGTAGGATGTTGTGCTTGGTGAAGACCAACAGGTATGGGCTGGAAGGAATCTGACCAGTTCTTACTCTGGTAGTTATTTTTGCAAAAGGATGATAGTATTAGGCTATTACAGACCAGTTTTGATTTTCATACAGTTGAAGAGAGGATGCATTTTGAAGATAGGGGCCAGAATATATTATATATCTTACAATGAATGAAACAGCCCACAGAACTTCACAATATCTTGCTGGATATTCATATAAGCAAGTGTCTACTTTTCTAAATCTAAAAACTAAATAAATTTCTTTTATGTATAAATACAAACAATTTTGCAGGATTTTAATATGCGCTGAATTTTCTAACAATGCAAAAATTACATAAATGAAGATAAGCTCGAATGCCGGTTTGTTTAATTCCAAATTCTACCAAGAGTTGTTTAACATTTTGGAAAATTGGATTGCTGATGGAATCACAGCTGTGGTATGATACAATACAATATACTTGTAGCCATTTAAGTGTAGCCATGTAAATTTAGGTCAATTATATTATGAATCTAGATATAGGTGTGAAGGAGACCACTTTATAATATCATCTAGTGTAGTAGTACCTGGGCATAAAATAAATATTTTTGCTATAAATTATTTTTTATTTATGATTTATTTTAAATTAGAACATTATAATAATTGTTTAGAATTATGTAATTTATTTATATTATGTGAATAATAGATTATCAATTGATTTTATTTCAAGAGAGCAAAAGGGTGTTCTAGACTATTAGTTATAAAGAAGGAAGTATTAAATCTGATAGGACTAAGGATGATGAAATGTACACCATACCTGGGGGAATCATCTCATCTTAAGTATGGACACACATGGAGGCACTCACAAATGCACACACATATACACACAAACAGAGCCTGACTCTGAAATAACATGCCTATGTTCTTGAAATTGTTGATTTCAATCCTTTAGTGAGCCATGGCATCAATACATGGGTTGAGACCAGATTTTTTTAATGAAACAAAGACAAATGAATAGAATATAGAATATAGAATATAGAATATAGAATATAGAATATAGAATATAGAATAGAATAGAATAGAATAGAACAGGGTGGGATGGGGTTTTGTAGGGTGGGGTGAGGTGAAATAGTATGGCATGGCATGACTTAGCATAGCAGAGATAATCAGTTTTGTCTCTGTTTTATGTATCTGTACTAATGAAGACATGTTGCAAAATATGTTTTAATTTGGTTGAAACAGTTGAAAGACATTGTGCTACACTGTTATATTTAACACAATAAGGAAACAACATTTTCAGGTGTTAGGCATTCATCTCTACCTGAATATGAAAGTTGATTTTGATGATGATTGATAGGAGAGGAAGAAACCTGAGGATACCAATGAGTACAACATATATTGTGTCATCTGCTTCACAGTTTGCCTTAGTGGAGGTGATAATTCTGGACACAAAGTCAATTCTTCATCCTCTTTCCTCTACTTGAGCACTCCTGAATGCACTTCTGTCCTCTACAGTAGAGGAGTTTATGCTGTTTGCCTTGTATCATTATTTGTCTTATAAAAATAGAAATGATTATTCTATGTTCTTGCCTCCCTTAGCCCTGCTCCCCCTTCCTTTCATTGGTTCAGATCCTATGTCAACATGATGCTGTTTCATCCTGGATTCCCCACTTCAGGTATCCGTAAAGTGATTCTTTCTCTTCTGCTTCTTTGAAACTGACCTAATCTGTATCTCATTACTCTGTGGTATTACCAATGACCAAGAAATTATTTTTTGATATGCTCATTCAAACTAAAATACTAATGGGTTTGTGTGTTACACTTTCTAAAGTGTATTTTTATTTTTAAAGGAAGTAAAATATTTCTGTTTTTCTTTTTTTAATTAAAATTTATTGGGGTGACAATTGTTAGTAAATTTACATAGGTTTCAAGTATACAATTCTGTAATACATCATCTATAATATCATGTTGTGTGTTCACCACCCAGAGTCAGTTCTCCTTCTATCACCATATATTTGATCCCATTTATCCTCATCTACCACCCCCCTTCCTTCCTTACTCTTTGGTAACCACTAAACTACTGCCTGTGTCTATGAGTTTTTATTTCTTTATTTGAGTGTCTTGCTCCTTTGTTGCTTTCAGTTTTATATCCCACATATCAGTGAAATCATATGGTTCTCAACTTTTTCTGTCTGGCTTATTTTGCTTAGCATGATAATCTCAAGACCCATCCATGTTGTTGCAAATGGCACTATTTCTTTTTTCTTATGGCAGAATAGTATTCCATTGTGTATATATACCACATCTTCTTTATCCAATCATCCATCAGATAATTTTCAACAAAAGGGCCAAAAACATACAATGGAGAAAAGACAGCTTCTTCAATAAATGGTGCTAGGAAAATTGGAAAGTCACGTGCAAAAGAGTGAAACTAGATTGTTATCTATAACTGTGTACCAAAATTAACTCAAAATGGATCAAAGACCTAAACATAAGACCTGAAACAGTAAACTGCATAGAAGAAAACATAGGTACTAAACTTATGGAACTTGGTTTCAAAGAGGATTTTGTGAATTTGACCTCAAAGGCAAGGGAAGTAACAGCTAAAATAAATAAATGAGACTATATCAAACTAAAAAGCTTCTGCACAGCAAAAGAAACCATCAACAAAATAAAGAGGCAACAAACCAAATTGGAGAAGATTTTTACAAACAATGCCTCCAATATGGGCTGATATCCAAAATATATAAGGAACCCATACAACTCAACAACAAAAAAAACAATCCAATTTAAAAATGGGCAGAGGACCTGAATAGATATTTCTCCAAAGAGGACATACAGATGGCCAATAGACATATGAAAAGATGCTCAGCAACACTAATCATCAGAGAAATGCAAATAAAAACCACAATGAGATATCACCTCACACAAGTTAGAATGGCTATCATCAACAAGACAAATAATAAGTGTTGGAGAGGCTGTGGAGAAAAACAAACCCTCATACACTGTTGGTGGGAATGCAGATTTGTGCAGCTGCTATGGAAGGCAGTGTGGCGATTTCTCAAAAAATTAAAAATAGAATTACCATATGACCCAGCAATCCCTCTCTTGGGTATTTACCCAAAAAATCTGAAAACATTTATCCATAGAGATATATGTGCTCCGATGTTTATTGTAGCTTTATTTATGGTGGCCAAGACATGGAAACAACCAAAGTGTCCTTTAATAAATGTCTTTCTTTATCTTGGGTGATACTCCATGTTTTGAAACATACATTTTATAGCCACTCTAGCTTACTTATGAATAATGTTTGCATGGTATATCTTTACCCATCATTTTGTTTTTAAACTAGTTTTTTATCCTTATATTTAAAATGAAACTCTTGTTGAAATGCAAATTAAAACCACAATGAAGGGGCTGGCTGAGTGGCTCAGTCGGTTAAGAGCTCCCTCAAGAGTTTGAGCTCTGAGCAACAGCGGTTAGAGTCCAGCCTGAGCTGAGCAGCCGCTGAGCTGCCAACAGGTAGCAGGATGGCTCAGCTGAAAAAAAAAAACACAATGAGATATCACCTCACACCTGTCAGAATAGCTATCATCAATAAATCAAAAAACAAGTGTTAGCAAGGATGTAGAGAAAAGGGAACCCTCATGTACTGTTGGTGGGATTGCAAATTGGTGCATCCACTATGGAAAACAGTATGGAGGTTCCTCAAAAAATTAAAAATAGAACTATTTTTTATAAAAATAAAAATATATATACACACAATGGTATACTACTCAGCCATAAAAAAATGAAATCTTACCATTTGGGACAACATAGATGAACCTAGAGGGTATTATACTAAGAGAAATAAATCAGACAGAGTGGGACAAATACCATATGATCTTACTTATAGATGGAATCTAAAGACCAACTCAACAACAACAACAACAGACTCATAGATACAGAAAACAAACTGATAGCTAACAGGTTAGGGAGGTTGGAGGGCTGGGTGAACAAGGTGAAGGGATAAGAAATACAAATTGGTAGTTACAAAATAGTCATGGGGGTGTAAAGTACAATATGGGGAATATAGTCAATAATATTGTAATAACTATGTATAGTGTCAGGTGAATGCTAGACTTATTGGAGGGATCATGTCATAAATTATATGAATGTCTAACTACTATGCTGTACACCTGAAACTAATACAAAATAATATTGACTGTCAACAATAATTGAAAAATAAAAAATTAAATTAAAATTAAATTAAAAAAAATAAAATGAAATTCTTGTTAAAAGCATAGAGTGGGGTTTTGGCTTCATTTTTTTCCAGTCTGACAACATCTTAAATTGAGATGCTTCATTACTTATATTTAAAATAGTTACTCATAAAGTTGGCTTTACCTCTACTCTATTGTCATTTTTTCCCCTATTTGTCCTATCTTTGTTTCCTTTTCCTTATTTTCATTGTTTCTTTTAGGTAAATAAATGTTTTTTGCATTGTCTTTGTGTTAGAGTTGCATTTTATCTTGACTGTTGTCTCATTGGCTGTATATCTTTGTTTTAATTTTAGGGGTGGCTCTATGGTTTGCAAATGAAATTATCAAAGTCTACCTTCAAATTAATATTATGTACCACTTCACATATAAGGTGATAAATTTATAACAATATACTTTCACTACTCCTGTCATCCTTTGTGCCATTGTTGTTACATAATTTACTTCATCTGTTATACAACCCATAATACATTGCTATTATTTTGTTTTAAATATTCAAGTTTTTAAAACAAATTTTTAAACGAGAAAATGTCTTTTATGTTTATCCACATATTTCTCACTTCCATTGCTTTCATTTCTATGTGTAATCCAAATTTCCATCTGGCATTATTCTCCTTCAAACTAAAGAACCACATTTGACATTTCTTTCAGTGCAGGTCTGTGATGATGACTTCCTCTAGTTTTATTTATCTTAAAATGTCTTTATTTTAATTTCAATTTTGAAGCATGTTCACTGGGTACAGAATTCTAGTTTGACATTTTTTCTAGTAGAATTTTAAAGCTGTCATTCCATTGTCTTCTATCTTGCATTGTTTCTAGTAAGAAATACAATCGTTTCACTTATTTTTTCCCTCTATTGTGATGTATTTATTTTTTCTTGCTGCTTTTTACATTTTTCTTTTTATCATTTTTTCAGCAATATGACTCTAGTTCTATAAGTGGTTTGTGTATGTGTTTTCGTGTTTGTGTGTGTGTATGCATGTGTGTGTATTCTGCTTGAAATTTACTGAGCTTTTCAAACCTGTGAGTTGATATAATATGGGGCTATTATTTCTTCACAAAATGTTTTGTGCATATATATAATTGGAGTCCATGAAGCAACGGAAAGATAATTATCTTTCCGTTGCTTCATGGACTCCAATTATATATATGCGAGAACACTTGCTATCATCCCATATGTCATTGAGACTGTGTTCGTTTAATTTTTCTGTATTTTTATTCTATGTGCTTTACTTTAGGTATTTCCTAATGCCATTGCTTAAGATTTCTGGTATATTTTTGTAGAGTATCCGATTTACTATAAAGCACATCCAATGATGATTTAATTTCAGATATTTTATTTTTTTAGGCTCTAGAATTTTCATTACATATTTTCTATAGATTCTATTTCTTTGTTGAGCTTCCCCATCTGTTTCCTTGATTTCCTTGGCCATAATTTTCTATATTTGATAATTACAAAAATTCTAACATCTCTGGGTTTGTTTTAATGACTTTTTGGAAAAATATTTCCATAATTATAGGTCATATTTTGTTTTTTCTTTGTTTAGTAATTAATATAAAATTATGGTGCATATTGTGAATGCTACTTTGTTAAAAGCCAAGATTTTTTTTTTACATGAGTATTGGTTTTCTTCTGGCCAACAGTTAATTTACTAATAGTTCTACTTCATTTTTCAACAATTTTTAAAGTATTATGAGGATGCATATAAAGTACCACTTATAGAGTTAAAATAGTCTAACTTCTAAATTGAGGCTCTGAGTTCTCAGGCACCTGGTTTTTCCAGAGAGATCTCTGTATGCTGCTTATTATTTGTCCAAGAACTAAAGGAAATACCTTGTATATTTCCATGGTGCTTTTGCCTTTCCTGAAAAGTCTAGCCTCCCCAGCACCCTTGAACCCTGATTTGTTCCTACTCATGTTCTTCTCTGCTTGGACACCACATCTCTGCATTTTTTCTAGAAGGTACTTTGAGGGGAAAGGCTGGAACAATTGAGCTCATTTCACGTGTTTTTACTCTCTGAAGAATCACAGTCCTGCACTGCCTGTGCTTTGTTGAATAGTTGTTTATGGTGGCAGGAGTATTCTGATATGAGTTCTTCTGTCATGGCAAGAAGCAGAAGTTGCTCCTGTTAAGCTTTTACTTTGCACGGTAGTTATTCTTGTATAATGCCTCAGGTTGAGGGCAGAGTCCTCCAGAGCATTTTCCCTTGTTTTCCCTCCAGAGCATTTTCATAGCCTATATGCAATTTATTATGTTACTTATTTAATTTGATTAAATATTTAATCAGTAAATACTTTAAATAAATAATTGAAATGAATGAAATAAGACACCACAAGAATTTTAGGAGTAATGTGAAAGACCTTCAAATTCATTACAAATACTCATTTTCTTTCACTCACCAATTCTTTTATATTCTGCAACCATCATGAGAATACCTGATTTGCTAATCTTCTCTTCTTCCCTCTGGTAATTCAAACCTTCCTATTATAATAAGACAGCCTGTGAAAAACTAAGAAGCATGGAGAAAGTAATCACTGACGACAATTTGGTAGTATAAGTATTAATTAGGAGCCAATTGGAATACTCTTTTTTATCTTCTGTGTTGCTTTGCAGGTTGTTATACTCTACAGCTGCTAAAGTCCAACTTAAATCACTCTTCACAGTCACACAGGCAAAGTCAACATTACTGATGATTGTGGTAGCTCAGTGGTCATGAAAACCCCTGATAAGAAAAGGTCAGCCCAAGAGAGAATACCCATATTCCATGTAATAAGTGTCCAGTTAAAAATCTACTGCACGTGAACATAGAGATTTTTCCTTTAAGCTAGTAAATGTACTTTTTTCTCTTTTTAAAATTCTTTATCTTACCAATAAATTAAAAATCTAGAAAAAATGTTGTAGCTTCATATTGCATAATATCTAGAAAATGGTTGAGCTGCCAGTAAGCAATTTTTAAATGGTCCCACTCGGTTGAATTATTTAGACATTTCTTCTCCAGCTCTATGATTCGGTCCTTCATCTATATGAACACTTTGCTAATTCTCATACCTTTGTAACTCCTAAGGTCTCTTTTCTCTTTGCCAACTCCTAAGAATAACACAGTATCTCGCAGACCATGCCCACTCCTCACATCAGCTAACTTACCTCGGACTACCCTTTTGCTTATGTAGTCAGCTCTTGTCAGCTCTCTTGTAAATTCCATACAGCTGTTGTCTTCTGGACCTGAACTATCTCCTGAATCCCAAAGTCACATTTTCTATGACCTACTAAAATGTAGCCCTTATTATAGTGGACATTGCACTATAGTTATTGCAGTCTTGCCTTTTAAGAATGGTTTTTTATCTTGGCATCCTTCATGATAGCAAGGTGCTTATGTTGACAAGCATGCCCTGCAATCATTTTCACTGTGGTTATTCAAGTCCTCTCCATGAAGCACTTCACTCGAAACTTACACTGTGTTTAGAGTCCCGTGATCTACATCAGCCTGGAATCATGCATTCCGCCATTTGTCTCTTTCTCATAAAGTCCTGAGGGCTATAAAACAAACAAACAAACAAAAACTGAGACATAGTAGTGGGTTAATATGTTATTTCTGCCAAAGTAAAAAAACTATTCTTATTTAACAGGAACTTTGGATAGATAAGGAGTGACTCACCTCTAGAGAGTTTCTGACTGAGTGGCAGGCTGATAGGGGTGATATTCTGGGGCTGGTACGATTTTCAGTACCCCACAAATCACACTGTGTAAGTGGCTGACAAGTTTATCTGTGTCTGGGAGAAGACATGGGTGATTCACTTAAAATGCCCCATGCACTCTCTCACAAATGTACTGTGGCCCTCTAGTTATTTGAATGTGAGATTCCTAAGAACAATAGGTAATAGGAGTTAAAGGGTTCATGGCCTTCAGCTCCACAGGAAGCTGATAAGGCCTCAGCGACTGGCTGACTCTAGATGCATACAAAATAACTTCTTAAAATTCCAAATCATATCTTCAATTTTGTCTTGTTATGAGTAAAAATGTTAATGGAAAATATAGGAGGGGTCTCTAGCAATCAGTTGGGATATTAATATTTTGAGCCCCCTCCATTTCTACCTTTAATTGCAACTTTACCTCTGTCTCTAGGTTATATGCCCAATTTCACAATAAAAAATGGATATTTTATAATAATAGGAAAAGACTGGACCCTCAGTGTTGTACTATGAAAAGCCAAGCTCTTTACTGTTTTAAGACCCAGTAGAATTCCCCACCCCAATAAAAAATGAAGACATGTTCTAAAAACACATTTGGATTAGTGCTTTTCTTTTAATAGAAGAGATGGAGTGGTGCTGATGCCCGTTGTATCTCCTCCATTCCTCCAGGTACATATTTCTCATAAAAATAAAAAATAGCACAATGTATATTCTCTGTCTCTCCCGCTCCCCCCCCCCAACACACAGACTTTTAGCAGTTAATACACTGTGTAAGATGATCTTGGTGATAGTAGTCAGCAACTTAATTCAGGAAATACAACTTTTCTTTTAGACCTGTTGAAGACTATTTTGTATAAAAATAACATTCCAGGAAATAGATATGGTAGGCAAGTGGTGACACGCTTAACATTATAATAGGTCAAATAAATTTAATTGGCTCACCTGTTTTGCCATAGTCCTAAATCTTGGGTCAGTTTTATTGAAATTAAATATTTGGATTTTGTGAGCCATAGATAGATATTTATATGCAAACAGTCACTTAAGCAAACGATTAAAAAAATCGTTTTTTAGGAATATTTCAGAAATATACTACAGAGTCTGAAAATAGAACTAAATGTCTCACTAAGAACCAAGTACATGATAATATGGCCATGAACAGGAATTAAACTAACTTATATTTAATTGAACGATATGCACAAATGCCAAGATAAGAAAGGAATTCACAAACACATACACATACACATAGGTGTATATAGTTTTCATTTTAGTATGACTTTAGGAATATTGAGAAAAGTTCAGCAAAGTTACTAGATACCATCTTATCAATATAAAGAGAGTTTGGATTGTGGTTTAAAACAAGCAGGAAATAACAAAAGGCTATACACACATCCACAAAGGAGAGGAAGTATTTTATTAAGACACTTATCATTCCATGAGTACCCAGATTTTAATAGTTTTGAATATCTTATGAAAAAATGTATTATTTACTATCTCTCCCTTCAAAGAAGAAAATGAATGAACTAAAATGTGAGTGAAATAAGAAAAATAAGAAAGAAATGAAGCAGAATCAAGCAGATTAATTTATTCATTTACTCATTGCCTTATTTAAAACAGGTATTGAGTGCTCTGTCTCATTAATCATTAATATACCACCTAGTGAATTCTAATAATAAAGGATTCTTATTCAGTATTTATTTTTATATTGAAGAAATATGTTTTTGTGCAATTAATATGCAAAAAATATGATTGTAAATTCCATAAGTAAATAAAGTATATTTTATATACCTCAAGTGCTGCAATTCTAGGGGACATATAAATATAAGGCATTTCTTCTTTTGCAAATAGTATAAAATCAATTTGGATAGATAAGATTAACAGAGAGAGAGAGAGAGAGAGAGAGAGAGAGAGAGAGAGAGAGAGAGA
>NW_017732064.1:166129-199549 GCF_001890085.2 Hipposideros armiger
GAGAAGAAGAAGGGGAAGAGGAAGAGGAAGAAAAGAGAAAGGGAGGGGAAAAAAATCCCAGGAAATGAAATTTAAGGATTAAGATGTATATTATAGATTCTACATCATGCCACTGCAGCCTGCTGTCACAGGAGGGGGGGAAGGGGATGTCAAAAAATAAATTGAGTTGTAACCTGAGACATGAAAATGTACTATTCAAGTGGATGCTATTCCAAAGTGGAAAAAAAATGTAAGTAATAGATATGAAATTATATATATATATATATATATATATATATATATATATATATATATATATATATATTTGGGATAAAATTCCATTAAAACAATCTTTTTTAGGGATTGGAAAGATAAATTTGAAAAAAAAAATATGTTGGTCCTTGAGTAACAGTGTAAAGAATTTGGGTTTGCTAAAGAAGGACTGACAAATTGAATTTAAGGAAGAATCTCACAAAAATATGCAAACTAGAGTCAAGAAGGAAACTCTTCTTGTTTGACACGGCCCTACTGGATATATGTCAGAAAATTAGTGTTCAATGGAATTATAATATGTTTTGTGAAAAATTAATAGTGGGAAATATTGGGTTAAACAGAGTTGGGCAGATTTTCTTACTGCAGAAATCCCTGGAGCCTTTAATTTTCAACTACACTTTTAAACCTCCAACCATGGAAAAAATGTATGCACCATTTTTATATTTATTTGATCATGGGACACAGAAATGCAGTTTATGAAATGCTATTCTAGGTATTGATTGAAACATTAAGATTACAAAGATCTTACAGGTTGGTCATTTGGTGTAACCATCTATATGCACCATCAAGGCCAGATGGTCCTGTGGACTCCACTGAGCATTCAGAGATATGACTCTCCAATGATTACTTGTTTATCTCCCAAGACAACCTTTTCTGTGTTTACACAGCTCTGATATTAAGAAGTTCTTCTGTACATTTTCTTTCTCTAATAATTAACCACAGTTCTAGTTCTATTAATACCTCTTCTTTTTAGAAAAAAATGTTTTGGTACATTATTAAAATTCACATCATTTCATTTAAACCTTAGCTGGATACTTGCTGAAAAAATTATCCCAAGAGTTAAGTTTTGGACAAATTAATGAGTTGTAGTCTACTGAACCAACATTATAGTGTATACAATATGTTTATCTGGGTCTTTGCCATAAATAAAGTTGGAACTTCCCCCTTGCAATTTTACCGTTACATGTTTAGACACAGCCAGAAAGTTTATTTCTAATGACTGTTGAAAAAAATGAGCAATTCTAATTCCCAGATTCAAGGGGTCATGATAAGTATTCTGATTTAGCAATGTTTTTATCCCAAAATAGTCTGTGTTACATGGCTTCCCACTGTGGTGAGGACAAAATAGGTCATGGCATAACTTGTTGTTTGTGAGGGGGACTGTGGGACATCTCTAGAGGTCTCCATCTTTGTCTTTCACTTTTATGGCCCTACAGGAGTTTTAGAGATCATCCGATTTCACTTAGTTTTGCTCAGAAAGATGGAATTCTTATGCACTTGAGTTTCATTTCTGCTTAAGGATCTTTCTTTGACAAAAAGAATATAGAAAAATTGTAATGGAACTAGTGATTATCAAAAACAGAAAAACATAACCTTAGAAAACTAGACAAATATTAACTTCATAAAATAGGGTGCTTTTTTATTATATTATTTTGAATTATTACATAATTGTTCATAAAAGGTCACCATTACCTAATACATGAATACGTGTTTTATTATGTGGTGATCACAATTTGTAAAAAGATTTAGTTTGTAGCCAAGGGAATATATATATATTTCATTTTAAAAATACCAGGGTTAAGATAAAACAAAGGATATCTGGCAATTATTTATCTTGAATTATCCATCAAAGTAAAAATATTTAACAATAATTTTGTTCACAATATTTTGTAATTCAGGTTACATGATTTTATATATTGTATATATAATATGTATATTATTATATATAATAGATATCATCTAATATATACAAAAGAAAAAGAAGATTTCACTTCCACAGGGACGAGAGAAAATTAGAAAAAAAAAATCAGAAAATCCAAGCTATTTGTGCATATGCATTAAACACTAGAGCTAATTCAATGGGTAAAATAATATAACATTGAGTCTTTTGAAAAAGTTAATAGCACAGTGCCATGTAAGAATGCACTATTGATGAATTTGTTTATTTGGATCTGAGCTATGTTTGCTTATTATCAAACACTACTGCTTTCCTGAAAAATGGAAACTTTTTACAGTCATCATGAAAACAGTAATAAGCCAGATAATTATTGTAATGATGGAAAAAGTTAGAAATGCAATGTACAATTTCATATTAAATCAAAATCAGAGTATTTTTTGGCCTGGCTTGCTAATGCTTTCTGCAACCATAAAATTTGGCTGCAACAGGGCAATACAATACTGGTGAGAAGACACTGGGATTATTACTTTTTTTTTTAAAGGCGAAAAGAAGAAACCAAAAGAATATAACCAATGCATGTAAAACAGTGAATGTTTACTCCCATAACACGTGAAGAATCACAGTTATTTGGGGTTAGAACTGTGGCCTGTAGGTAGGAGTAAACCACTTGTGTTAATGTCCTCAGGCGTTGAAAGGCCTCACCTGGCAAGCGTCCGAAGGGCAGGGCAGCCACGCTGCCTGTGCTCTTGGCAGCGTTCACACTGGCTCACAGTCCCGATGTGGATTGGCTTCTCATTTCCCGTTAGAGGGGAGGGAACCAGGAGGCATCGGGGCACATGTTAAAACAAAATACAACAAATGTCCCCCTTTTCTTTTTGATGTAGCTCCCATATTCACGATTAAAGCCTAGAATTCATAATCTTAAAGAGGGGACAGAAGCCGAGACTTTTTGCAAGGAACTTTCTCCCTAGCAACTCTTTTCTTCTCTCTTTTCTGGCCTCTCTCTTGGCTGACATAGTAACAGTTTATTTCCATGAGAGACTCTGAAAAGAACTTGACTTTAAAATGTTAGGTTTGTTTTTCCTCCTGTTCCCCTTGGATTTTTTTTTTTTCTTAAGAAAATAGAGGGGAAAAAATATCCTTGGGACAAAGTCGTTGTTTCCCTCAACCTAAAAACCTTAAAAATACACATGCCAAAAACACCGTCTGGAAGTTTGGAGATGAGCAACCAACTTAATTTTTTTTTAAATTAATTTTAAGGTATATTTTCTCTTCAATACAATTAATATTGTCACAGTTTCTCCTTTAATCAACTTGTGAAAAAACATGTACCCCTTTCGAGTTCAAAGTCCCTATTTCGTAGACAATTTTCTTTGTGTATCCTACCTTCTGTCAATGTTTCCTAATTAACAATGTTCACACTTTATAGCAATCAATATTTAGGTTACATTAACAATGTAGCAAATCCAAAAATTTAATTTTTTGGAGTTAAGAGTATTTTGAATTTCATGTTTTTAGTTATATTTTCAGAAACACTTTGATTTTGATTTTTTTTTTCCTTCAGTAAATAAGGGATCTTTTAGAGCAAGAGTTACTTTTGTTTTCATGGAAGACTTAAATCCTATTTGGTTGCTTTTTTTCCAGGAGTCAGATTAAAGGTTATCTCCCTCATAACTTCAAACTGGTGATTTGGCTCTGTGTAATAACTAACTTTGCTGTGATGATTTAACTTGTGTTTTGGTATGCCTAACAGCAATTATGGCTGTAGTATTGTCATTTGCATAAGCTGCACCTCAAAGGAAGTTAATGCATAATAGTATATTGCTAGAATCTGTGGAAAATTTGAGTTATTTCACTGTAACACAATGGGCTTTAATTGAAAATACATCAGCAGTGTTCAAAGTAGAAGTATGTGTATCTAATTATGAGCATAGATAATAGGCCAAGATCCCAACATCTGGTACTTTTGTGTAATCCTGAATACCTGACTTGAGGTTTCTCAGCGGGGAACCATTGTGGACACGCATATAGTGATGCTCCCAGGGCTCAGACAGTAAGACGGACAGAGAAAGCAGGGCTTCCTGTTCTCTTCAGTCCTCAGGGATGTGGGGAGCTGCTTTTCCGGTTCATGTCCATTATTCTCCTAAACTTTTGTACAATAATAAAAATACTTCTGTATTTTTTTCATTTTCTTTCTTTCCAAACTGAGTTGGCACTGAGGGCCGTTGTGTGTAGTGCCCCTTTCCTACTGTGACAATTTTGCCCTTTTTGGAGTTAGTTATGCTTCTTGTCAATGTTTTCCTCCTGCCTCCACTGATCCCTGTGCAGGATTAGGCATTTATAATTCTAGAAAGGCTTTGGGAAAAATGAACTAACAATATTTGTTGAGCAGCTACAGTGAGTTCAGAACTGCAGAGATCTTTACACAAATTCTCTGGGTGAATACTTCCTGCCCTGCAGTATTCAAACTTGAGAAATCTGGAGCTAGGAAAACAACATAACTGCAGTCTAAGCCAATTCTTGGTTTCCTCAAGAGGCCCAGGGAGGTCAAATCATTTACCCGTTCCCACACCTTCTATGGTGGAGTTAAGTGGGGTCGGGGAGTGAAACAAAAAATTGAAATCATCATCCTCATAACAATAAAAACAACCTGTTCCTCTGATAGAACAATTGTTTTTGTAATTGCAGACATTTTTTTAGCTGCAATGTATAGTATTTCCCCATGTATAAGACGCATCCTTTTTCAAAAACTTTGGGGTCTAAACACTGGGTGCGTCTTATACAGTGGTTGTATGAGCGCAAAAACAAGTGCGAAAAAGTGGAAAATACAAGTAAAAAAAAATGTACAACCACTGTATAAGACACACCCAGTGTTTAGACCCCAAATTTTTCAAAAAAGGGTGCATTTTATACATGGGGAAATACATAATCCAAATTCTATTTTTACTTTCTGTAGACAACAAAGTTGTTCTCACATAAAGGTCCACACGTGATGTCTTTAAATATACACATAAAATCCTATCAAAGTGCTGTCCCCTCTTACTGCTCCCCCCCCCACCTTCCCACACACACACACACATAGCCAAGTGTGTTTAGCATTAGCATTCATTGCACTGTGGGCTAGGGACACTTTTCGAAATGATCTAGATGCCATTGTTTGCAACTCACTGGACAAGGCTACTTTGAGACAGTGTGGGAGATGACCAGAATGTCAGGCATTGTCTGGGCCCTGTGGTCTCCACACAATGACCAGGGGGAGCTAAATGAATAAGTGGGAAGAAATACTGAATTGCTTGCAAAAAAAGAAAAAAATATGTGGGGAATTATTGGACCAGACTCAGTGGTAAGCAATGGAGGGACCCTGACACTCTTTCTAATTTTTTTTTTTTTTTAGTTTCAGGTGTACACAACAATGTAATAGTTAGACATTTACATCCTTTACAAAGTGATAACTCCCCTTCCCCAATCTACTACCCCTCTGACATCATATATAGCTGTTACAATTCCATTGACTCTATTCCCTATGCTGTACTCCATTCTCTATCCTGTACTCCATATCCATATATATTACATTATAGTTGACACTCTTTTGAAACAGATGCTTCTAGACTTCTGGTGCAGGGATAAGGGGTAGAACATCATCTCAAATTTTTTTGAACTATTCTGTCAAAATAATGAAAACAAGAATGTGGGTAAAATATATTTTACACACGTGTTACTATAGACACAAAAACAACATATTATATTTCCTAGTGTTCTTTTTTGTTTAATAAATTTTCTTCTAATGCAAATTTTTCACAATTCTGTCTTTTTCCCTAAATTATCCATAATATTTATATCTCTTTTAGACTAATTGAAGATCTTACTGGTCTAGGAGAATTCCTCCAACAAGTCAAGCTATCATTCATCACAATTTCTTTTTTCCTCCTCTCTATTTAGCCTGTTTAGAACATTTTGACACTAAAACATACACAATATTTTGCAAGAAATATCTTTTTCTTTTATACATATCTTTTTTAAATCCTTCAACATTTAAATGTGACTTCTCTTATAGCATGTTCAATTTTGTTTATACTAGTGATTTGTGTTCCTTTTTACCTCTATGACTAGGTTGTAACATTCTTGGGAGATATAATATCCTTTGCCCCATAGCACATATCAAACCTTTGCATCTCTGCACCCAAAGACACAAAGAAGTGCCTTGATGTAATATTCCAGCATATGTTGCAGAACAGATGAGGTCTTGGTTAATTAAATATTTTATGAGCCTAACTCATATTTCCAATGAGATCATAAACTGAAAGAACAAGAGCTATGCATTTGACTCCCGTTGGTACCTGGCAAATATTAGATATTTAAAATAAATGTAAGTGAGATGAAATAAAATAATAGATGGTCACAGTGGGTAATTTGTGTTAAGCATATGCTAGCGTCCTGCTATCACTTCTAGCCACTAACACTGATTGGGTATATACCACTTGTTAGACACAGCCTCACATAGTTTTCATGCATTATCTCACTTAATGGTTTCTCCTACTGTATGATATCATCATAATTACTATCCCCACTTTCAGGCAAGAAAGTGGAAGCACAGTAAGGTAAGTAATTTGCCTAAATTCACACTGCTCAAAACTGTTAGAGCTGGCATTTGCATCCAAGTTGTCTGACTCCAAGATTAAGCAATTAACCATAAATATATAATTTATGTCCTATAGACCTCCATAATAAATATTTGCATTTTATTAAGTTAAAATTTACACATAATAAAATTCACTCTCCTTAGAGTACAGTTCTGTGAGTTTTTACAAATGCACACAGTCATCTAACTATCAACAAAATAAAGATGTACAATAGTTCTATCATCCAAAAACTTCCCCCATACTGCTTTGAAGTCAACCCTTCTTCCCACCCCCAAGTCCTGGAAACCATCTATCTGTTTTCTATCCTCATGGTTTTGATTTTTTCAAAATGGAATTGTGTAATATGTGGCCTTTGAGTCTGGCTTCTTTTACTTAGAATACTTTTGAGATTCATCCATATTGAGGCTTGTTTCAGTAGTATGCTTCTTTTAGTTGCTGACTTATGTTCCACTGTAGAAATAAATGTACCACAGTTCACCCATTCACCCGTTGAAGGGCAACTGAGTGATTTTAAGCTTATGGTGATTATAAATAAAGCCACTATAAACATTTGCATACAGGTTTTGATGTGAACATAAGTTTTTGTTTCACTTACAATACTAGAAATTATATTAAGTATTTATTAGTAATTATAAATTTTAGTAATACTTAGGCGTGAGATTATTGCATCATATGATAAGCATATGTTTAGCTTTATAAGAAACTCCCAAACTTTTTTTCAAAGTTGCTGTAACGTTTTGTATTTCATCCAGAAGTGTATAGCTCCAAATCCTCACCAGTATTTAATATTGTTCTGTTTTAAATTTAGCCATTTAATAGTTTTATAATTTTAGGCTTTTCATTTAGGTCTATGATTCCCTTTGATCTTTTGTTTAAAAAAATAATGAAATGTATGGATCAAGATATGTATTTGTTTTTGCATATAAATGTTCAGTTGATCTGGCACCATTTGTTAAAAAAAGATTTTTTCTTCTTTTAACAATCTTTTCACCTTGTCAAAAATCAGTTGACCATAGATGTGTTAGTCTCTTTCTGGAAACTCTTTTCTAGGGGTTAGCAAACTTTTTTGTAAAGGGACAGATAGTAAATATTTTAGGTATGGGGGCCATGCAATCCCTGTTGCAACTACTCAAATCTACCACTGTAGTGTGGAAGCAGCGATAGACAACATATAAATAAATGAGGGTGGCAGTAAAATGTTATTTACAAAAACAGGCTGTGGGCTAAATTTGTCTTGACTGTAGTTTGCTGATCCCTGCTCTATTCTATTTTCATTTATCTATGTGCCTATTTTTATGCTAATATAATGCTATCTTGATTAATGTAGCTTTATAATAAGTCTTGAAATTAGAGCAAATCCTCTAAAATCATTTTGAAAATTGTGCTTTTCTACATACATTTTAGAAACAGGTAGTCATTTTTTACAACAAATCCTGTTGTTATTTTGATTGGAATTATGCTGAACCATTAATCAACTTAGAGACA
The DNA here is from genome assembly GCF_001890085.2 of Hipposideros armiger. Lineage (NCBI taxonomy): Eukaryota > Metazoa > Chordata > Mammalia > Chiroptera > Hipposideridae > Hipposideros > Hipposideros armiger. The sequence continues at coordinate 174,185 of NW_017732064.1, forward strand.
ATTGACATCTCAGCAATTTAAAATTTTTCCAACTATAAACATTCTCTCTCTCTCTCTCTCTCTCTCTCTCTCTCTCTCTCTCTCTCTCTCTCTCTCTCTCTCGTGTGTTTATTGATTTCTTTCATCAGTGTCTTATTTTGGAATGATGTGGTATCTATCCTTCTATATGTTGCTAGAATTTTGTTAAGGATTTTTGCAGATTCTCTAAATCTCATTTTATTTTCCTCTTCCTAGTCAAACAGAAAGTCTTTCTTTCCCAGCCTCCCTCAGTTATTTTGGGGCCATGTGATTATTTCTGGCCTATTAGACAAAAGTGATGTATGTAATTTTGAAGTTGAAATATGAGTTCTGTTTCTCTCTTTCAACCTCTGCCAAGGTGATTGTGATGTTACTGTGGAGCCTCAAGATGGAAAGAGATGGATCACTGCTTCTAGGTCACTAATTGGAAGGATCTTCCCTGGAGAAACTTTGACCTGAAGCACATTTTGGTTGAGTGGATAAGAATTGTATTAATAAGCCACTGAGCTTTGGGGGTTAATTTGTTATACTGTAACACAGTATAAATTAGCCTGTCCTATGAAGTAAAAATATAGCATTCCAACTGGTTACTATATAAGAAGAAATAAAATAAAATAAAGATTATTATTTAGGTAAAATACTTCAGTTCAAGACCACACATCCATTGTCCAGAATTATGACCAAACTTGACTTAACATTTTATTTAATTACTGAAAAATATACATCCTAATGAATCAGTGCCTTTCAAGACTTAGTCAAGAATAGGAAGAGAGTATTTTCCAACATTTTTAAACTGAAAATTTTTCTACAAAGACAACTCCTAGCGCAGTTGGTCCATTTCCAAATGTCAGAGAAATTCAGAATTAAGATTTCCAACATGAGAATACATTAGAGAGATTCAGTTAGCTAACACTGACGCTTGTCAGATCCAAAAATGATCAATGAGCACATATGACTATCAGGCAAGGTCAGTTAAGCAAAATGAACTCTCTCAAAACAATTTACATATGTCAGTTACTGATCACACCTAACAGCTGGAAAGAACAATAGACAACAGTACCCTAATGGAGTTATCTTACTGCCTGCCCTAAGTCATTGCTTTACTTAAACCAATCACTTTTAGCCACTAAATAAATGCTTTATAAAAGAAGCAGATAAACCAGTAAGCTTATCAAAATGCCATGAATCCTAAATCATAGTTTAGTTTGCATTAAGAAAATAAGGGTTAACGATAGACATGTTTTTATAATTATATGCATTAAATTTTAAAAATTATAATAAATATATGGGAGATTTCTGCCCAATTATCAATTGGCTAGTGAAGTATTTTTCTTAATATGTTTAGAAATTGAATATGTGTGATATGGAACTCATTAAAGTCTCAAAAACTGGGGTTTCACATAACATATGAATTTTATACTGCCATACAATATTACCTTTAGCAAGTATCTTAACTTCCTAGAGAATAAATTCAAGTGTGATCATTCTAAAGACTTTTTTAAATAACCACAAAAACCTTGATACGAAGGAATATTTTTTATAATTCTATACATTTTATGTCACCTTTCAGGGAATGAAGTTTCTACATGTAATCAGACTAGCCCTTGGGGTAAGTGAAGTTCTCAAATGAACATTGAGGTTACCCATGTAGAATCTACTCCAATAGCATTTGGGCATGGAGATTACATATGTATTTGCAGGAACTGCCTATGCAATTCCTAAGGAAATTGGTGTTATAAGCACTATTCTTACCTTACACGCATCATTTAGGAATACATAAACAGATGCTGAACTTGTATTCCTTTGAGATTGTATGTCTCAGTAGCAAGAAAGAGTCAAACCCTGTCCTCAGAAGGAGTGGGCCTGTGATTACCCAACATACATTTTCCAGATGTTTCCACTTGCCTGCCATTATCACCTTCATCCTGCCAAATTACATTTCTCTTCACTTTTTTTTTGTTTCATATAACTAGAAAAAACTGTCCCCTCAAACGTAGACATTCATAAATTCACTTCAAACTGTTGTTTTCATAAAACAAAGTATAACATGTAAAGTTAGACAAAATCTACTAGGCTAGTGAGAATTTGATTAGAAGGGAGCATTACTCCCCTCCCCTCCTACCCAAGGAAAATTTTACAAATTCCTGAGTTTTTGAGATCGTTGGGGGTATCAAAAAAAGAGCATGGATTTAAACTCATTGTAAAACACTTTTCTAGAGGTCTATAAGATGAAAAGGGAGCTTTTTCTGATGGGGTCAAGAGAAATCAGGTCAGGGCTTTGTTAGCAGTTGTCTTCCAGTCTTCCGTTTTTGTCCTTCTCTTCCTCCTTTTCCCTTCCTATTTAACCCAAAATTGAATTTAATGATGCTACTAATCTTATATAATATTTAAGGTATGACTAAAAGTAGATAATCCTATGGGACTATTTAATATTTAAGAAGAGTTTGCTAATCCAAAGAAATATTCTAGAAAGAGATGTTTTTTAAGAAATGGACTACCTGGTGCTTGCACTCACCACTCCATCTCATTCTCCAGCGTCAGGAAGTGAAATACATAGATCAACATTATTCAGTAGGAGGCAGGAAAATAATTTGGTCAGTATTTCTGTTTAAAGGCAATACAATCTACAAAACTTAGTAAAACCAAAAGGCAGTCATGCTGTATTAGCGAGTTCCACGGGTGTGAGTTGACACAGAAAATGCTCCAAACCACAATGGGTAATTCGTAATACTGACATAGCTGATACAGCCAATATACTACAGTTGATATGACTACTATAACTGCTACTACTACTACTACCACTGACAATATCCCCACCACTAATGATACCTTAACATTATACAACTCTTTATAATTTATTTTTCAAAGACAGAGTTTTTATTTCCTACATATTGTTTTTCTAAAATTAATTAATTAATTAATTTTTAAATTAGTTTCAGATGTACAACACAGTGCACTACTTATACTTTTTACCCCTTTTTATTTATATTGATCTATTTGCTCTTCAGTTGTTTTACATAAAGCTGTCTTATATCTCAACCTTCATTTTAAGCTCCTTGAAGTTACACAATGTCTTTTCATTGCCCATAAAATAGGTATATTCATCCATTTCTAGATCTTCTTGTCCCTCCCTCTTGAATGTATTTAATTTTAACATTAATATTAATATAAAAAAAAGATGTTTGGGCTGGCCAAGTGTCTCAGTTGATTAAGAGCTCACTCAAGAGTGCGAGCTCTGAGCAACAGCAGTTTGAGTCCCGGCCCGAGCTGAGCTGCTGCTGAGCTGCCAACAGGTGGCAAGATGGCTCAGCTAAAAAAAAAAAAAAAAAGAAGACGTTTAGTATTAACATGATTTCTTTACTACACTGATTCATAAAGAATTTTAAAATATGAAACACTTAAATAATAATTTCACATAATTTACTAATTTACCATAAATTCTTATTAACCATATCAACTTGGTCTACTTCACTCTGACCTTGGATGCCATAAAAGTCATCCCATAAGCAGTGTCAACTCATGCAGGCAGAAACACGTTTTCAACATTAAAGAAGCTCAGATTAGACTGACAATGAGATTCATTCATGAAAATCAGTATTCATATTCACATTATATTATGAAAAGAGAAAACACACATCTGTTAAAACTGGCATTCTCATCTTAACTGACTCATGAAGATGCAGTGTTAAACTACAACTTGCTGACAGGTTTATGCATCAATTTGTGACCTGGATTTAAGTTACATGATCTATCTACTGTTGCAGTCTCTAGAACATGCATCTCATAGAATGCCAGCTATAGGTCAATGGACAATTCTGAAAATAAGAACACACTGTTAAAGACAGCCTTGCCACTTCTTAAAATGTATTAGCATAACACATATTAACATTGATGTATGGGGTATATTGGGTCAAACTAATCTGTGGCTTAGGAATTCCTTTTTTATTCTTGCTAAATAAATCAGTCAAGGTGGGAGTCTTATTTTTTTTTCCCAGTAGATATATGTCATGACTACAAAGATCAATAATGGTGGTTGTTGTATTGCAATGTACCATCATAAATAATATTATTAATGAATTAATTCATCATCATGCTATTATATCTAAATGTAAAGAAAGAAAAATAAATAAAGCATAAAAATATATCTAAATATAAAATTTTTCATTATGTTTTTCTTTTGCAGCCCATATAATATTCTTTAGTGTAAAAAACAAATTGTGAACATACTAAGTTTAGAATATAGAGGCCTTACAGTTGAACCTAAAAATCTGTGGGAGGACTCCATTTGGTTTCTCTTCCAAATTGAGGCAGTTTACAAATAAGCATCAAAGCAAACCTTCTTGTTTTAATTATGTGGTAAATCATGAACTTGAACGCTTTCTAGTAGACTACAGAAAAGGATGCTCTTGTCACAAAGTCAGTTTCACGGCACAGTTGAGTAGGGTCTTAAATATGGTAAGACGGGGAAAAAATGGGAAAATAGAAAAGAAACACTAGAAAATAAGAGATAATTATAACAATTGGGTGTCTTGGCTCAGTGACTACTGAAATCATTATAAAATCTAGCCTTTATCAGTAGATAAATTTATAAAGGCCTCCAATGAAAGACTAGAATACAGTGGGCTCTGGAACCAGGCAGCCTGGCACATATATCAGCTCTACTAACTTCAACTTATGTGGCCATCAGCGATCTATTAATTTGTTTGTGTACCATTTCCCTCATCCTTAAAATGGGGATAATAACCAGACCTTTTACATGGGCTTGTTATGACAATTTAGGGAATGAACTCATGTAACACATGTTAAGAAGTTCTTGGAATACAGTGCATCCAAATGTTTGCTATTATGAATATTACTAGTTGTATAACATTGAGTAGAATATTATAAAAACTCATCTTGTTTATAATGTGATCACTCAATTTATTTTGGCCTCTATGAACCTACGTTCTCAGGAGTAAATCCATCAACATATTTGGATACAGAAATTTATATTCTCATAACCAAATCCTTTCATCATAATACTAGGTGGAGGATGTAATCAAATGACTGACATGGACTGAGAAAAACGTTTTTCATGGTCATCTTCTTGGCTATTGGTTTTGCTCTGGCCTGCCTAGAGAAATTACAAAAGCATTGCATTTCCTGCTCAGCAGGGTCAGAAATTTTTAAAACTGAAATCATATGATACGGGAGCCAATTGGCAAAGATTTCTGGATATCTATTTGTTTGCCTAGAATTAAATAATTGTTTTATATTTATATCAATGTTTTTTGTAATTATTTTTAAAAATTTTAGTTTTATTGTGGTAAGAGTACTTAACATGATGTCCATCCTTTTAATAAACTTTAAGTGTATAATACATTATTTTTCACTGTAAGTAGAATGTTGTACAGCAGATTTCTATAGCTTATTCATATCACTCAACTGGAACTTTATGCTTGTTAATAATTCCCCACTACCCCCTGTCCCATCACCTGGTAACCATTACCCCCGTCTTTGATTTTATGAATTTGACTGTTATAGGTACTACATATAAATGGAATCATGCAGTACTTGTTTTTCTGTGTCTGTTTTTTTTTCACTTATCATAATGTCCTCTAGGCTCATTCATGTTGTTGCATATGGTAGAATTTCCTCTTTTTTTAAGTTTGACTAATATTTCCTTGTATGTATATTCCACATTTTCTTTAACTATTCATCTCTCAATGGAGATTTATGTTGTTTCTACATCTTAGCTACTGTGAATAATGCTGCACTGGACATGGGAGTGTTAATATCTTTTTGAGATCCTGCTTTCAATTCTTTTGGATATAAACCCAGAAGTGGGATTGTTGGATCATATGGTAGTTCTATTTTTAATTTTTTGAGGAACACTCATACTGTTTTCCAAAGCAACTGCACTATATTGCATTATCACCAACAGTGTGTAAGAGTTTCAATTTCTCCACACATTTGCCAACACAGGTTGTCTTCTTTTTTAGATAACAGACATTCTGACAGGTGTGAGGTGATATCTCATGTGGTTTTGATTTGATTTCCCTGATGACTAGTAACTATAAGCATTATTTTCATATACCTGGTGGCCATTTAAATATCTTCTATGGAGAAATACCTATTCAAGTCCATTACCTATGTTTTAAATAGGGTTATTAGTTTTCTTTTATTATTAATATTTTATTTTATTACTATTATTTCATTATATATCTTCATATTTTGGATATTAATTCATTATTAGATATATGGTTTGCAAATATTTTCTTCCATTTCATACATTTTCATTTGACTCTGTCAATTGTTTCCTTTGCTGTGCAGAAAAATTTTAATTTGATATAGTTTCACTTGTATGTTTTTGGGGTTTTGCCTATGTTTTGGTGTCATATCCATGAAATGATTGCTAACAATGCCAGGAAGCCTTTCCTTGTGTTTTCTCCTATGAGTTTTACAGTTTGAGGCCTTACATTTAAGTATTTAATCAAGTTGAGCTGATTTTTCTGCACAGTAAAGAATAAAAGTCCAAATTTATTCATTTGCATTTGAATATCCAGTTTTCCCTACACCTTTGTTGAAGAAACTATCCTTTCTTCAGTGTGAATTCTTGACATTGTCAAAGATCAGTTGAACTGTTACGTATGGATTTATTTCTGGGTTCTCTATTCTGTTTTGTTGGTCTACATGATGGTTTTTAACTTAGTCTGTTTTGTCATATATAAATATAGCCACTCCTACTCTCTTTTGGTTACAATTTGCATGGGATAGCTTTGTCCATCCTTTCACTTTCAGTCTATTTGTGTCCTTAATTCTAAAGTGAGCAGATAGTTGGGTCATGTTTATTATTATTATTATTTTTATTATTCATTCATTTACTCTGTGTCATTTTATTAAGTAATTTAAACCATTTACATTTAAAGTGATTATCAATGGAAAGTTTTACTATTGCCATTTTCTGTTAGTCTTATAGTTCTTTTGTATGTTCTTCTCTTGCTGTCTTCTTTTTTATTCTGTTGACTTTCTTGATATGCTCTGATTCTTTTTGTTTTCTTTAATGCTAATTCTATAGTGTTTTTTTTCGTGTGTGTGTGTGTGTGTGTGTGTGTGTGTGTGTGTGTTTGTATGGTTTCCTTGGGGTTTACAAAAAATATCTTAAAGTTAGAACAGTCAAAATTAAGTTGATAATTGTGTGCAAAAATTCTATACAGTACTTTAACTCTCCCTCCTCCCCTTATGCTATTATTGTCACAAAGTTCATATTGTTTAAACATATTAGTACTTATTTTTAATATTTTTGTTTTTTCACTTTTATTTGGATTTAAAAGAGATATACCCACCCCCATTACAATAACAGCATTCTGTATCTGTCTATATATTTACCTGTACTAATGATCTTCGTATTTTCTTATGTTATCATATTCTTCAGCATCATTTTGTTTCAATTTAAGAACTCTCTTTAGCATTTCATATACAGCAGTTTCAGTCTAGTGGTGATCACTTCCCTTAGCTTTTGTTTTTCTAGGAAAATGTTTATCTCTTTTTTCTTTTTAAATGACAGCTTTTTCAGGTATAATATTCTTGATTGGCAGTTTGAATATATCATCCTAATTCTTTCTGACCTGCATGGTTTCTTGCTGAAAAATTCACTCATTGTCTAATGTAGGTTCCCTTACATATAACCAGGGACATTTCTCCTTCTGTCTTCAAAATTTTCTCTTTTTATCTCTTGACAATTTGATTGTATGTCTCAAGTATTGATTTTGGAGGAGTTTATCTTATTTGGTATTTTTGGGCTTCTTGGATTATGTATCTGTTTTCTTCTACAGATTTGGGAAGTTTTCAGCCATTATTTATTTGAATAAGCTTTTTGTTCACCTCTCTCTCTCTCTCTCTCTCTCTCTCTCTCTCTCTCTCTCTCTCTCTCTCTCTTTCTCTTTCTCTTTTTCTTCTCTCTTGTCTCTCTGTAGGATTTCTATAATGCATATATCATCTGTTTTATGGTGTCACAGAAGTCTCTTAGACTTTCTTTTATTTTTCTCATTCTTTTTTCTTTTTGTTTCTTTGACTGAATTATTTCCAATGACTTGTTTTCATACTTGCTGATTCTTTCTTCTGTTTGACTTAGTCTGCTCTTGAACCCTGCAGTGAATTTTTAAATTTCAGTTATTACATTCTTAACTCCCCAATTTCTGTTTGGTATTTTTTCTATATTTTCTATCACTTTGTTCAATGTTTAACTTTGGTTATGCATTGTTCTCTGAACCTCAGTAGGCATCTTTTTGACAGATATTTAAAATTCTCTGTCAGGTGAAGGATATCAATTTATTTCATTAAGGCCAATATCTGGAAACTTATCTGTGTTTGGAACATGGTTAGCTGTTTATTTTCTTTGACTCTCTGTGTTTGTGTTTGTACATTAGTCCTAGTCTTCATGAATTGGCCTCAGACAGGAAATGACCCCACCAATCAGTATGATCAGGGATTCTGGGGGCTTTTACTGCTATTTTCTTCCTCAGGGAGAATTGGGCAGCTGTGGTTTATTTCAGGATACTCTGATGAACCAGGAGGATGAGCATTGGCAGCTGCCATCTCCATTCTCCTTCAGGTTACTACACTGTGGTAGACTCCAAGACTGGCAGGACTTAGGGCAGTCCTTTGCAAAACCACCTTTAGGAAGATGGTGCACTGTGTGTGCAGCTTTACACTTGTCCTCCATGGGGGAAGCTGAGAGCTGGGCTTTATTTTATCTCCTTAGTCTGTGCTGCAGAGGAGTGGAGTTATGGTGTCTGGGAGCCCAAACTGCTGTCTCCATTCTACCCCAGGCTGCTAGAATGTGGTGGACTGATCTAAGCTTTAAGACCGGCAGGATCAATGTCAGTTCTGTGGTGAGCCCCCTTGGAAAAGTTGGCTCACTGGATGTGCAAATTAACACCTCTGTCTTCTAATAAAAGCCAAGAACTAGGGGGTTTCTTTCTGATTATATTGCACTGTGCTAGGGTTAGGGGCTCCTGTGAGAGGATATCCAAAATCTCTTTATCTGTTTATGTGGATCTGGCATCATGGTATCCTGGAGTGCAATAGTCCTTCATTTGGTTTCTGAGTTTCTCATAATGGAAATTTGTGAATTGTTGCTTAATTTGTGGGGAAGGATGGTCCAGGTGTTCCTACTGTCATCTTACTAATGCCACTTTCAATACCTCTTTTAAACTATGAAAATATTTTTTTAATATCAGCCAATTTATGAGATCCATTCTTACCGATATATAGTGCCACTGCTTGCCTAGTGCCCTCTATTTACAATAGCAGTTTATTTCAAAAGATTCTCTAAACGCACCCTGAATAATAAGACTGTCTTAAATGTGTGTGGTAGCTGAGGATGATAATTTGTATCTTGTACCTCTTATTTCAGTCATACATACAAATGTTTTACATTTCAACATGCTCATCATGTTCAGAGCTCTTTCTATCAGGGCTTCATTTTGTTCTATTTATAGAAATGGTTTCTAATTCTAGCAGCATTAAGACTTCAGAGTTTATTACTTGAAGATCTCTGTGTGTTACAAAAATCAGTGTATGTTGATAGCTAAATGAATTTCGAAGCATGTCACATCAGACAAAGAAAAAGTCCAAGTGCATAGATGGAGGGTGCATAATACAACCATGACCTTCAAAATATATGTTGTGCCCTTGAAAGAAGAAAATCAGAGTAATCAAATAGGAAGGTTCAAAGAGACCTTGGAAATCAATGACACTGTTCCTTTTGCCAGGCAAAATTATACTAAAACCACCTGGGATTGTTTAAAAGTAAGCTATTTGTCTTTGGTTGTTTTTCTGTTCTACACTAGTCAGAACTTGTTCATTTTTTAATCTGAAAGCTATTTTATACTTCAGCTACCATTTAAAATTGTCAAAATCTCTTGTTCATTGAGTTGTATGATATACCTTGCCCACATCCAATCCTTTGCCCCATTTAAACATTCACAGTCTGATTGCCCCTTATGTTACCAGGATGAATTGATTACTTCCCTAAATACACACATAGTGTGAAGTATGACTGGATTTCAGCTTGTTGTTTTTATGTATTTTACATTAATTTTAAGATAGCTTTTTAAAGATTGTAGCCAAAAGGGAAATAAAAGAACAATTTCATGTATCTCTTAAGAGCTGTTCAGAACATTAATTTTTTCCAAACTATGGTCACTAAAAAATTCAACTGAGATGATAACAGAGAGCTCCATTCTTAAGAAGATATAGAAGCACTCACGGCCCACTGTTTTAATGCAAAGAATATAAAAAATCTAATTCCTAAAAATATAAAATGTTTCCAAGCCTTCTAGCTATAACTCATCAAAGCTTTTAGGGATTTCCAAACTGCACTTTCATCTTCCTGCCAACGCTGTGTATAATACATACTGGCTTGAACAGCTCCATGTTGTCTTTCTTCCAAAGACATATTTTAACAACATAGGTGCTGCTAATTTTAGGATTTGGGGATGGGCATCTAACTACTGACCAACATGTTGGTTTCATGCTTTGAAATTCATTTAGCTATCAATATACACTGAATTTTGTAACACAGAGAAATCTTCAAGTAATAAATTCTGAAGACCTAAAGCTGCTACAATTAGAAACCATTTCTATAAACAGAACAAAATGAAGCCCTGATAGAAAGAGCTATGAACACGAAGAGTATGTTGAAATGTAAAAGATTTGTATTTATGGCTGAAATAAGAGGTATAAGGTACAGATTAGCATCCTCAGCTACCACACATATTTATTTAAGAAATCCTTACTGTTCAGTATGGGTTTAGAGAATCTGTGGAGATAAACTGCTATTGTAAATAGAGAGGGCACTGGGCAACCAGTGGCACCATGTATCAGTAAGAATGGATCTGATAAATTGGCTGATATTTGGATATTTTGTGTAGCTGATATTTTGACAATATTGAGTCTATCCATGAACATAGAATATCTCTCCATTAAACAGTCCTTTGATTTTATTTATCAGAGTTTTATAGCTTTCCTCATATAGATTTTTATACATATTTTGTTAAATTTATACTTGCAAGTTTCATTTTTTGGACACTAATATAAATGGTATTGTATTTTAATTTCAAATTCTATTTGTTCATTACTGGTATATAGGAAAACAACTGACTTTTGTATTTTAACTTTGTGTCCTGCAATTTTGCATAAAGCACTTATTAGTGATTTCATGGGTAATTGCTAATTGGTCGGTTAAGGCCTCCAAATGATTGGCAATCATGATAAAAGAGACCTAGTCTGACCTATATATATCACTTAGTATAATATCCTCTAGGCCTATCTATGTTGTTGCAAATAGTAAGATTTCACTCTTTTGGCAGAGTAATACTCCATTATATAAACGTGCCACAATTTCTTTTTTTTTTTTTTTTAGCTGAGCCATCTTGCCACCTGTTGGCAGCTCAGCGGCAGCTCAGCTCAGGCTGGGAATCGAACCAGTGACCCTGTTGCTCAGAGCTCGCACTCTTGAACGAGCTCTTAACCAACAGGGCCACTCGGCTGGTCCTTGTACCACAATTTCTTTAACCAATCATCTATTGATTAGCATTTTAGTTATTTCCATATTTTGGCTATTGTGAATAGCACTGAAGTAAACATAGGGGTGCATATATTTTTTCAAATTACTGTTTTGGATTTCTTTGGGTAAATACCCAGGAGTGGAATTGCTGGGCCACGTCAGGCTGAGAAAGACAAATACCATATGATCTCACTTACGTGTGAAATCTAAAGCACAAAATAAGTGAACAAACAAAACAGAAATAGACTCATAGATAAAGAAAACAAATTGTTGGTTGCTAGATGGGACAAGGGGTTGGAGGGCTGGGTAAAAAAAGGTAAAGTGATTAAGAAGTACAAATTGGTAGTCACAAAATAGTCAGGGGGATGTGAAATACAGTGTGGGGAATATAACCAATAATGTTGTAAGGACTACGAGTATGTAGGGTGTCAGATGGGTACTGGATTTATCCAGGGGAATCACTTCATAGATTATATGAATGTCCAACCACTGCATTGTACACCTGAAGCTAATATAAAATAATATTGAATGTCAACTATAATTAAATATATATGTAATATATATATATATATATATAGTCACAGGATGTAAAGTACAGCATAGGGAATATACTCGTAGCCAATGGTATTGTAATAGCTATGTACGATGTCAGATGGGTAGTAGACTTGGTGGGGTTATTGCTTTGTGAGGGGTGTAAATGTCTAATCATTATGTTGTTTTGTACCCCTGAAACTAATTTAGAAAAAAATTTAAAAATCACATTTAATAGCTTTTTGTTATGTTCACACCATCCAGCCACATTTTCAGTTCAATAATTCACCCATCACTGAAGTCATTACATCTCATTTGGGGGAAGAGAATAATTCTTTCATTCGAAGAGGTCATGTTGGCCTATTTTACTCCCTCCAATATCACTTATAATAAAATTTCTGATTTTCTATTTTTCAGTTTAATGTGACCTTTCTCTGTAATGAGTAAAGATGTGTTTATCAATGAGAGAGAGAGTGAGAGAGAGAGAGAGAGAGAGAGAGAGAGAGAGAGAGAGACTGAAGCCTAGTAATGATCCTTTAAGTTAAGAGTTTATGTGATAAATTATAATAATTGGTTTTCAAATGTTGAACTAGCTTTACATACATGGAATAAATCCCACTTGGCAGTGGTATATAAGTCTTTGTATACATTGTTGGATTTGATTTGCTAATATTTTGTTGAGGATTTTTACTTCTTTGTTTATGAGATTATTGGTCTGTAAGTCTCTTTTCTTGTAGTGTGTTTTTCTGGTTTTTGTAGTAAGGTGATGCTGGCCTCATAGAATAATTAGGAAGTATTGTCTTGGCTTTATCCTCTGAAAAAGATTGTAGAGAATTGGTATAATTTCTTCCTTATATGTTTGATAGAATTCACCAGTGAACCCATATAGGGCTCATGCATTCCTCCCCCACCCCATTTCCCTTAGGATTTCCATCTCTGTGCTTACATTGCCCATCAGTTTTCAAATCCTGTATACTTTATCCATTAGACCCCTTAGCATATTTATCATAGTTGTTATAAATTTCTGGTCTGATAATTCCAAAATCACAGCTTTATCTCATTCAGATTCTTGCTCTGTCTCTTGATTTTTTTTTTTGCTTTTTGCCATTTGCTGTGACTTATAATTTTTTCTTGATAGCCAGACACAATGTATTAAGTAAAAGTAATTGCTGTAAATAGGCCTTTACTAATGTGACAGTAAGTCTGAGGGGAGAAGTGTTCTGTAGCCCTAAGATCAGGCCTCAATCTATTAGTGAGCCTATGCCTGTGGACTATGAACTTCACAAGTGTCTTTAATTTTTTCCCTCCCTTTAGGAAGGACAGGATGGCTAGAGTGGGCTATAGCTGAGTATTGCCCTTCTTCCACATGGAAGGCAAGTGTAGACTAAAGTTGGGTGTTTCCCCTTCCCCAAGTCAGTTAGTCTCTGATAATACCCAGCAGGTTATGCTCTGGGCAACTAGTTCCTCCTGAAAGCAGGCCTTGTTAAGAACAGAGGGCTGTGAAATATTTCAAAAATAATTCTTTTTACCCCACCCCCTTGTGCGACACACAAGGAGATTTTTCTCCGATGTTTACTCTAAAGACCTGGTCAAGCTCCTTGAAGGGAAACCTCACAAAATTGTGGAGGCCCTCCTATGACTGGGTCCCCCTGGAGCTTTTAATTCTCAGAGTTGTCAACACTGAGTGTCCAGCAAACGGTCAATTACAACTCTGGCTTTCCTCCCCCAGCACTAGTTCCCACAGTGCTAGTTCCACAGCGGTCGCTGTTCCTGAGTCTCTGTACTGGTCAATTGTTGTTCTTTGTATTTAACTGTCTGTCTCTCCAGTCTTCGGGGCACTGGTTTGCCTGTTTCCTTACCTTTATTAGGGATCTTAAAAGAGTTGTGATTTTTCAGTCTGGTCAGCTTTGACCTTGTTGTTACGGTGAGTGGAAACTTCCAAGCTCCTTACATATGGAATTAGAAACTGGAAGTCACTTCATGTGTTTCATAAATATTTTGGTTGATATCAGAGACCTCTCTAAGGAAATCATATTTCTTCAAATAAAGAAATATTTTCTTGATATTTAGAAATCTCCTCCATTTTATTTCATTTTCATAACAAATTTTAAAAATCAATATAATTAAGTGTTTTAAGTTCATTCCATTGTTCTTGCAGCAGGGGAATGAATGAGTCTTTGATTTATAAAACTAGGGACTCACCCAATATTTCTTCCGTTTATCCTTTCCTACCTTATTTTATTAAAAATTATAATTGGAGCTACCTAGTAACAAAAGTTAAGATCAGAGTAAAATTCATCCCAATACTCTTTTTAATACTATCAGAGCATTTCACATTTTCCTGAAAAAAACATTTTTTAAAAAGTACCAATTTACAGAAAAACCAGAGTTATTGCTTCTTGAATTAACACTAATGGAAGAAGCAGAGTTAAATACTAGAGGAGAATAATTGTGGTTGATGTTTAAGTAGAAAAGATTTAAATAAATGGTTACATACCACCATTGTATAGCTGTCAAGCTACATATGGGGTGATACTCTCCTTATGCGTTATTTGATGTTGGTAATGGTATGCAACACATAAGTTTTATAAGATTGCAGTCCATGTGGTAGAGACCATATCTGCTTGGTTCATTATTTTCTAGTGTCTAGTGCCTGATGCATACTCAAATATTGAATAAATAATAATTCTAGACCACATGAAAAATTCATAAGAAGCTTACAAAAATTAGACATATAGTTTAGTGACTCTATGAAACCTGCCTATAACAGCAAACTGACTCTTTTGGTCAGGGATAATATTTCTGGGAGAAGCTGATTTTTCTACTCAAAAAGACTAAACTGAAAAATGGAAAAAGTCTCTAAATTTCTGGGCACCAAAAATGGTCCTCTTCTCAGTGAGGAATAAAAAACAACAACAAAAGAAATGAAAATAAATAAAAATCATACACTGAAAAACCTGAGCATTAAAAAATGGTGCTTAGGACAATTTTCAGACAAGATGGTAGAGTAGGTAATTGCTGTGCTTGCCTCCTTTCACAACCACATCAAAATTACAACTAAGCTATAGAACAACCATCATTGAGAATCACCTGTAGTCTAGCTGAACCAAAGTCTTACAACTAAGGACACACAGAAGTCACTTTGAAACTGGTAGGTAGAGCAGAGACAAGAGTGGTCTGGTCCCACACCTGCATGTGACCATTAAAAATTGGGAGGCATATCTTGGCTAAAGAGGTCCCCCTGGATGTGTAAAGGGTCCCAGCCCTACACCATGATCCCCAGCACAGGGTTCCAGTGCTGGGGAGAGAAGTCTTCATACTTCTGGCTGTGAAAGCCAATGGAGACTTTGACTGAGTAAGGCAGAGGGCTGCTGGAGTCCCAGGCATTCCTCTTAAAGGAACCACACATGGACTTACTCACTGATGGACTCACTCACTCTGAGCTCCACCACTGAGGCAGCAATTCGAAAGGCACCAGGAACATATGGTGAGAAGCTGGTTGTCCCTCTTCAGAGCAAGGGCTGGAAGGAAGGCAGCATTCTCCCAGAAGTGCTGACAGAATCCATTATTTCCTTGTGGGGCCTTCCCACCTCCCACAATGCTGATGCAGTCGGCCACCATATTTGAGTCTCCACCAACTTAGCTAACAGTGTTCATCTGCCCCGGCCTAGTAATTCCCTGACACCTCACTCCACCCAACATATGGGTACACCCAAGCCAGTTCCAGTGGATTTTCCATACAAACTATCTGTCTTACCTCATGCTGTGGACTTTCCTAAAATCTCTAAAAGGTTCACAAAACCCAAACCAGCAGCATCTGGCTTCTGAATGTCCCATACCTTTTGCTGAGCAGGCCCAAGCCTGGCATTCACAGCCACCAGGCTCAGTTTGCAGTTTGGGTCTCTGGGAAAACATCAAGTATACAAACACTGGCATCATAGGAGTACCAGAAGGAGAAGAGAGAGAACAAGGAATTGAAAACCTATTTGAAGAAATAATGATGAAAAATTTCCCTAAACTGGTGAAGGAAAAAGACATACAAGCCCAGAAAGTGCAGAGAGTCCCCAATAATATGAACCCAAAGAGACCCACACCAAAACACATAATTAAAATCCCAAAGGTTAAAAAGACAAAGAAAGAATCTTAAAAACCACAAGAGAAAAGTAGTTAGTTACCAACAAGGGAGTTCACTAAAACTATCAGAAGATTTCTCAACAGAAACCTTGCAGGCCAGAAGAGATTGGCATGGAATATTCAAACTGATGAAAAGCAAGGACATATTATACAACCAAGATCATGCTACCCAGCAAAACTATCATTTACAATCGAGGGACAGATAAAGAGCTTTCCAGACAAGAAAAAGCTGAAGGAGCCCATCACCACCAAATCAGTGTTACAAGGAATGTTGGAGGGACTTCTTTAATAAATAAATAAATAAATAAACAAACAAATAAATAAATAGCAAAACTACATATTTATCAACAATTACTCTCAAGGTAAATAGATCAAATGCTCCAATCAAAAGACAGGTGGCTGAATGGATAAGAAAACAAGACCTTTACAAGAGACTCATTTCAGACTGAAAGTAAAGGGATAGAAAAAGGTATTTCATGAAAATGAAAATAAACAAAACAAAATAAAAAAGCTGGAGTGGCAATACTCATACCAGACAAAGTAACTTTAAAACAAAGGCTATTACAAGAGACAATAAAGAACCCAGTAATCCCACTTAAGGGTATTTATAAAAAAAACCTAAAACTCTACTTTGAAAGGACATGTACATCCATATGTACATTGTAGCATTGTTTACAATGGCCAAGATGTGGAGGCAGCCTGGGTGTCTGTCAATGGATGAATGGATAGAGACGAGGTGGTACATACAAGCATATACAATGGAATATTCTTGGCCTCAGAAGGAAATGGGTTATTGTCATTTGCATAGGCATAGATGGAACTGGAGGGTATTGTGCTTAGTGGAGTGTGTCAGACAGAGAAAAACAGACACAATGTGATTTTGCTTATATGTGGAATCTAAAAAATAAAATGAAAAAAAAAAGAAATACAAACAAACTCATAGATACAGAGAATTTTTTGATGGTTGCCAAATGGAAGGGGGTTTGGGGAGAGTGAGAAAATGGAATAGATTAAGAAGCACAAATTGTTTGTTACAAAATAGTCATGGGGATGTAGGGTATAACATAAAGAATATAGTCAATAACATTGTAATAACTATGTATGGTGTCAGATGGGTACTAGATTTATCATGGTGATAGATGGGAGGGGAGTTGGAGGCAGGGCGAAAAGGGTGAAGGCATTAAGAAGTACAAATTAGTAGTGACAAAATAGTCATGGGGATGTAAAGTAAAGCACAGGGAATATAGTCAATAATGTGGTAATAACTATGCATAGTGCCAGGTGGGTACTAGACTAGTCAGGGGGTTACTTCTTAAATTACATAAATTTCTATTATATAACTATTATACTGTACACCTGAAATTATTATAAAATAATATTGACTGTCAACTGTAATTAAAAATCTAAAAAGGGAGAGGGAGGTGAAGGGGAACAAAAGGCTCAAATTTCCAGATATAAAACAAATAAGTCATGGGGTTTTAATGTACAGCATAGAGAATATAGTCAATAATATTGTGATAGCATGGCATGGTGTCAGATGGTTGGTGGACTTATGGTGATCACTTCTTTAGATATATAAATGTTGAATAACTATGGTGTATACCTGAAACGGATGGTATATTTTAATAAAAATCTTTTTTAAATGACACTTATTTGTAAAGTAAAGAAACTAAAGTTTTCACCTTTCTTATCTCTCCCTGTGTTGAATATATGAAAAAAATTCAGGGAGCCAAGTGCACAAGCGAAGACGCTCCAGAGACAGTAGAAGTCCTTGGGCTCTGAAAATACTGGAAGTGAGGCTTTAAAGTAGGAAGAGCCCAGGAGTGCCACATGCATGCCACGCCAGCAAGCAAACCAAACCAGGAAGACACTACATCTTCTCAGACACTAGGAGTGAGAGAAATAATATAAAGATGACTAGATATTTAATTTCTACATATAATACATTATACAATATGAATGCCTCTTAAGTTCTGTCATTTTCTAATAATTAGAATTTTTATATTTTGTGGTATTAGTGCTTCCATGATGGATGGATTAGTCAGTGCTTATCTCTCCTAACCAATATTTATACAAACAAGGAGTAGAAACTTAGCAAATAGGCCACATTCCATGAAACAAATTCCTTACATGTGCGAAAATATATTTATAGATACATTGACATAGATGTTACACCTATGTTGCTTCTTTTAACTTCTCCTTGTATACCAATTTCCTTTTGTTTTAAGTAATGAATTAAATACATGAATTGATATTGACATACGTGCTATTTTGAATGCCAAAATTAAAAAAGTGAAGCCATTTTTGTTGTTTGGAGAGCAGAGGTCATTTGGTGATAGTTGTGTTTCACGATGCTTCATGAGGTGTGGCTAACAAAGAAGGGAGAGAGAGCAGGCAGAGACACTTTAGAGTAAAACAGACAATGGAGGGTGCAACTTGCTCGTGTAAAGGGTGAATTTGGGTGTGTGAAGCAAAATAATTAAAGGATAAACCAATTTCTAGTCATGATTTGGGTAAAACGAAAGCGTATTGAAACCCAGATGGCAAATGAAACTTAAAATTTTTCTGTGGATTTTAATAAAAATAAGGAGGTCAATTCAAAAGTGGCCAAACTCACTTTTTTCTCCCTGAGGTTTAGAAACAGGTCCCTGGTCCTTGAAGAAGGAAACTAATAAAAGCTCAAGGGTTTTAGAGGGATAGGTAATTTAATGAAATAGAAACTCAGAGTAAGAATCAAGTCAGAAAAAATGTCATATATACTGGGATGCTGAGGCAAAAGCCGTAAGTCAGGGGAAAGAGATGGTAACAAAAAAGCAGATAAAAAAATATACTTTAAATATTTATAACTGCAAATCATGTATCCACAAATGAAAGTAGCTTTTTGGGCTGAAACAATAACAAAACAAATGGAATTCTAATGGACTCAAAGAATTTAAGTGCTGCCTAAGAGCCTAACATAACACACAAGAGTGACTTTGGGAATACACACTATATTTAATCTGTACTTCAAATTTATCTTAATGCAAAAAAATTGAGCAACCGAAAACTTTTTTTTTCTATTTAAAAATGCTTAAAAAGCATTAGTTGACAGATGTCTACTTCAATAGATAAAATACCCTTTTAAAATTATGCCAGAACTATTTTTCCCCCTTAAGTCTTCATTATGCTGTAGTAGAGCTCACTAGCCTGGCTTGCTTTGGGCAAAATGACTCATACCTCAGGTGTTAAGGAAGCTCTTCCTTCTAGTGCATATATGTATATATGGAATAACTAATTAAGCCAACTCGGTGTGCATAAATTTGGTAACTTAATTAGTAGAGTTGAATTTTAAAACTTACTTCTATAAATGACCTAGTCCATAATAATATTTGTCCCTGTAGGCTGCAATTCTAAGAATTTTAATCATAATCTCCTTTTCAAAGTAAAATCTATCTCAAGCCTCTTTTCATTAAGCAAACTATTTATATGAAATGCTTGGCAAGCAAGAACAAATCCCAAGCTCTACTTAGCAAATAATAACAACCAAAAATATCCTTTAAATTCATAGTTAATGCTTTCAACACTTGTAACTCCAAAGTTCATATTTGGTGTGTGTGTGTGTGTGTGTGTGTGTGTGTGTGTGTGTGTGCCTGAGCTTGNTGTGTGTGTGTGTGTGTGTTTCCAACTACAAAGGCCTGAGCTTGATATACTTTTCAACTAAGAAATGTCAGATCAGAAAGAAAGTAGAGAAAAGTGGAAAGTACCGGACGATGGGTAAATACCTCAGATAAGAACAATTAATAAAGGTTAATAGGGTGATGTCTATAAAGAAACAGAATTGCTCAGAGTACATTCCACACTTTCTGCCTTTGTCTTGTGTCTTACAGGTTAAGTATCTGGTCGACATTGTTCACAAATGCCTGATTACTCTCTCCCTTATGCACACATAGGTGACCTGCCCTTCCAGTCCGCTTACACAGGGGTGTGGCAGTAACAGAGCTTTTTCTTTCCAGGAACCCTAAAGGGCCTTGTGTTGTGACAATGGAAACATAGATTGAAACAGCCCGAACCTCTGCGTTGCTCAATGAATGAGGCACAGCTGCCCTGAACAGTCACCAGTCTTACTAACATAACGGGCTGGTTCTCTCTGTGAGGATGCACACCTAGAGATCCATTTAACATTCTCCCAGGTTGATGAGGTTGTAAAGAGGAAGGAATTAAACATTTGTCATTGAATGGTGTCTTAGTGGTTTGTGCTGCTATAACAGAACACCATAGACTGAGTGGTTTATAAACAACAAATATGTATCATTTACAGTTTTGGAGAATTGGAAGTTCAAAATCAAAGTGCGGGCAGATTTGGTGTCTGGTGAGAGCCTACTCGCAGATTTATAGTGACAAAGACTAGCTGGAACTTTAAGCAAATGTAATCACTCAGGATGGTCTATGTGAGCAGCTAGGGCTTTTGGAATTCTCTCACTCCACATAACCCTGAGGACTCTACATGAGAGCCCTACAGGAAGAACTCCATGTTTATAAGAAAGTTCTATGGTTCTAACTTTCCCTTCCATTAATTTCCTTTTCCCTTCTATAAATACCCCTCCATCTTGGCAAGAGGCCAGAGTATGCACGGGGTCTGCCATGTCTGCATGCACTGGGTTGCAACCCTTTCTTTTTGTCAAATGAATACTTTCTGGTGACAAAACACCTAGTCAATATTATTTTACAAGTCAACATTTTGGGGTCTCATTCAGGATCAAGAGAAGAACAACCCCAACAGCTCAAGGCAAGTGAGCAGCCAGCCAGTGGTGTCCCACATAGAGCTGCTTTGTCTCACTGCTTGATGCCTGATGTGGAAGCTTAGGGTAAGTCTTCTCCTGGGATTGAGTTTATGATCTTTACNATTTTGAACTGAACAATAAATAAAATGCATATCTGAAGTTGTAGGATGCAGCCAAACAGTAGTAGTTTAATGGAAAATTATGGGCTTGGTGGTACATATATTTAAAGAAAATACAATAAAAAATTTTAAACGTGTGAATTTCAAGAAATTAGAATAACAGAAAGAACAAAACGAACTCAATGAAAGTAGAAGATAGTATAGATGCATAGCTTTAAAATTAGAATCTTCTATTCATCAAAAGTCACCATCAAGAGAGTAAAAAGGCAAACCACCAACTCAGAGCAGATAGTTGTTTTATGTAAAATTGACAACAGATTGGTTTTTAGTATTCATAAATAACATCTATGAAAAAACAATGCTGAAATTTTTTTTGAAAGACTAATAAAATTGAAACACCTCTAACAGTATTATTCAAAGAAATCAGTTGCAGGCAAAATAGCCTACATCAGAAATGTATAAATGAACACCCAACAGATACAGAAGACACTGAACAGATAATGAATGGATATCAAGAAAAGCTTTCTAATAATATTTTACAATTTAGATGCATTGGAAGTGTTCCTTGAAAAAAAAAATTAAAATAGAAAACTCAATAGAAAATTGGCAAAAATAGCAAAACAGGGTGGTAAACCCCTGCAGACCCAGAAGGCCCTTGTGGCACCAGGTTCCCTGAAGCCTCTGACAACCTAGGCTCTTAGCCATCTCAGCTCTGGCCAGTTCCCAGGGCCTCATGCAGCTACTAGGGACCTAGGCTTCAGGTGGGCTTCTGGAAACTCAAACTCCGAAATAGACCCAGTGCCATGCTGGCCTCTGCAGATCTAGACTCCAGACTGGCTCCTGTGAACTCGGGGTCCCTACCTGCCCAGCACCAGATTAGCACCTCCTCCTCCATAGGCCTAACCTCCAAGCCAGCTCACACAAATCCAGGCTCCATGCCAACCCCAGTGCCAGACAAGCCCCCATGGTAGCAGGATCCCAGTGGGCTCCAATAGACCCAAGTTCCTGGCCTACGCTAGCACCAAGCCAGCGGCAATAGACCCAAATAACCACAACACCACACTGATCCCCAGCATCAGGTCAGTCCCCATGGACCCAGGTTCTAGGCCAATCCCCATAAAACCAGGCACCAGGCTTGTCCCCCATAAACATAAGCACCATGCCTACTCACCTGTAGATGCAGTCACGAGATGTCCAAAATCATGGACTTCAGCAGCAAGCCCACCTGCAGACACTACCTGAAAGTCCACACAGAATCTCAGGATGGGCTGGAGTGGTGAAGGGAAAAAAAGCGAATTGTTTCCAAAAAGGCTGCAGCACTTTACATTCCCACCAGCAATGCATAAGCTTTTCCATATCTTCACCAACACTTACTTTCTACTTAAAAACAGAACCATCTTAATGGATGTGAAGTGGCATCTTATTGTCATTTTGATTTACATTTCCCTAATACCAGTTTTTTGTTTTGAGCAGGAATAATTTACAGCTCCCAAATAACTGTTTTCCCACCACCCCTGGACCCCCTAACCCCCCCTTTTTTTTAAGCAAGAAACATTGTCAGTAGACAAATGATACTAAAATCTTCTGAATAGATTTCCCCACCAGTCTCTGGCACTTTACAAAAAAAGGCATTGCATGCCCAGTCAAAGAAAAAAATTTCAGTTATTCATGTAATTTCAGAATACACATGACAACTCTGCTCAGATTATTCCCCAAGTTATGAGATGCCATAATTGAAGTGAAAAATGGAACCCTCCTTTACTGTGTTTTCCTGCACACAGAACAAGTAAAAAATATTGGAAAACGTCTTGAGAATTCAAGGTTCTTTTGACCTTAGCTTGAAAAAATATCTAATTAGGAAATACTGCCTTGCTGATTCAGAGCTAAAGACTCTTGGCCAGAACAACTTCGTGGAGTTCTTTTCAGCTGAACCTGTGAGGTCGGGCGTTCAGGGAAAGTGCTAGAGTGTTAAGGACTTGGTGAGTCCAACACCTCTTATCTGCTGTGCACCCATTCAGAGGAAACCAGGAAGAGGCTGTCGCCTTGAACTAAATCTAGTTTAGAAAAGGTGACTGAGCACAAAGCTAGGGGAGAATTTCTTCTCTGAACCCAGCAGGCTGGGTGGGTTAGCTGTAACCTTCCTTTCAGTTTATTTTAAAACCCTGATAGAAGTCAGCACATTTAAAAAAACACTTAAGTCTATTGTTTCCTTCATGGGGGGAAAAAAGTGCTAAAGAATTTTAAGCTCTTCTTTAAGCAGCACCCTAACTCATAGCCAGTTTAAATTTCTTTCCTTCATAGATTCCCCGAGGCATCGATATAATGAAAAAGTAGGCACCAGTAAAACACTTAACCCAGTTGCGTCTGGAGAAAAAGTCACATTTTGGATGACCCATGAAAAAAATCTCCACACATTTTATTCTCATCACAGCCCTGCAGGCCATTCTCATCTCTAGTGGATACTAGTGAGCTACTGCCCTCTAAAGGTTATGACCTGGGGTACCAGTAAGTGCTTATCACTAAAAATAAGACTAAAATAACACTTACGGGTGTTTTCAGGAAGTCTGAAAATGAAAGCTGTGGAACTATTCCTCTCTTGTTCCCCTAAGGAGATTTACTCACAAGTTTTACTCAGTTTTCTCTATTATCTATTCCTAGATTTGCTAACTTCTCCCCCTTTGGCCTAAATTATGTCTTGAGATTCTCGTTCATTCTGAACTGATCCCTTCCTTCTTCTCATTCTCAGCCAGCAGTGGAGAATGGTAACAGGATTTTGAGAACAAACTGAGGGGGTGGAAATGCTATAGTTTAATTTGTCGATATCAGAAACAGCCAAACCTGTAGAGAATTTCTTGTAAGAGCTTATTTGAGCCAAAACTGCCAACAATTGCTGGGAAGCAAGATCACAAAGGGTCTGGAGAATAACAGTTTTGCAACTTTTTGTTATTCTTTTTAATGCATTTAAAATGAAGAAGGAAATGTACGGAAGATTATTACATGAAGGTGGGAGAAAGCAAGGCAAGGATTGGACTACAGGATAATTAACAGGATGACGTGCTCTCTTCAGGGTACTTAAGCTTATGGGGAAGGTGTATTAACCTAGATGCACAGAAACAATGGACAGAGCTTGGTTAAAGCAAAGATAAACCTTTTTCTTAAAAAATAAAATTATATGCCTGGGGTGTGAATATCCACCATGACTCCNCCCCAGCCCTTGTCACGTGGGACGTGATAGTATAGAAACCACTGATTTGGGATAAGCTATGTATTTAATTAATTCATTTATTATTTTGACTTCTAATTATATCAGTTTGGGGGGCCTTCAGGATATTTTGAAGGCACATCTATAGAACTAGAAACTCAAAATTTAAATTTTAGCTTTCATTGCTTTTCAACAGTTAATGTTACTGGCTACTTTGGTGACACTAACCATCCCTTTGATGATTTTTGTTCTGGTTATTTTCTGCCAGCTAACTATCCCAAAACAAGAATGACTACCATTTTATTATATCTCATAAGGTTGTGTGTCAGGAATTCAGGCAGGTCTCAGTTGGGTGATTCTTCTATCTCAGGCGGCATTGCCTCGGGTCACTCAGTGGTAGTGAACCAATGGCTGGGCTGGTATGAAGAGGTCAGAAGTTTTTATGCGCATGGCTGGTGCTTTGGCAGAGGCATTTGGAAGCCTGGATCTTGCTGGGTACCTTCATGTAGCCTTGCCATGGGGTCTCTCCAGCAGGGCAGTAAACATTTACAAGGTGGCTCAGGGCTCCAAAATTCCAAGGTGAAGGAGCCAGTCCTTTTAAAACCCAGGCCCAGAACTGTCACAGTGTCGCTCTGCAACATTTCACAGGGCAAAGCTGTTTCAGGCAAGCCCTGGGGTGGGTATGGCAGATGAGGTGTGGGAATAGATAGATCTACCTTTTAATAGGAAAGCTGATGGAAAAGCGTGAAAGAATCTGTGGCCATCTTCAATCTGCCACAGCCTCAGAGCAAGGGACCACACAAACAATGTGGAGGCTTAAGTTGAAATCAAACTTAGAAAGCCTGAAGCCTGATTTAATTCTACCAATAATAAATTACCAAAATAAACTAATCCTGCACTAAAACAGTGCTGAGATAAAAAAAAGATCTCTGCATTCCACTCAAAAAATTTAACTGGCATGAGCAAATACAACATTAAAATTTAATGCTTTGTTTTTAGAAAAAAACAAATGAATTCAATCTTTGAATCTGCTTGTTCTTCAATATTTAT
>NW_017732064.1:202198-212770 GCF_001890085.2 Hipposideros armiger
AAACTCAAAAGAAGTAGAGATGTTTTATCATCTGTAGATGGAAGATGGGCTCTCTAAATGTGACCCAGGTAATTATTTTTTCCTTATTGAAGTGGGTTAAGAAGAAGAAAGTCAGGGTAACAAATATAGAATCTTGGAAATAATACTTTTATAGATAAGGAGATTGGGTAATAACTTGTTATAGATGTTAACAAAAATTCCCAAAGAGATGTAGAAAAAGGAGACTGTTCAGGTAAATAATTTGCAAACTCAAGAAATTCAGCCTCTAGTGGAAACCAAAAGTGTGCCCCACTGAGACAAAGGGGAGGGCACCTTTTATAAAGAAAGTTCCTCCCTAGGTTCCAATTGTCCAATTTAATGCAAATGAGGCATCCAAATTCAAACTGTTCTTACTGGTCTAGTGCAGTCCCATTTGGTTGGTTCATGCCTTCTGATTGGTCATTATGGAGCAGTTCTGATTGGTCAATATAGATGCAAATGAGATATAGTTGCATAGTTCTGACTGGATAGAGACAGGTCTCAATCCAGGTCAAAAGACAAAACTAGGATCTTCCTTATCATGTTTGACTCAGATGGTGGGAGCAAAGCACAGGATGTAGAAAGCTCAGTATGTGGGTTTTCCCTGAAATGCAGAGTGCATGAGAGGTCTCTGTCAACAAAAGCTACCAGACTCTAGCTATGAATTTAGGCCTAGTTAACCATGAGAACTCCTCCTTGGCAGATATATTTCTTTTTAGGGTTCATGTAGAGGTAAGTATAAAATATTCTTTTGTTTTGTTTTGTTTTAATAATAAAGAATACTTTAATATACTTGAGAACTATAGGAAAAGAAATTGGAGTTTCTTCAGAAGAGAAACATGGTATGATTAATAGAGCAAAGAAGTAAGAAGAGGTGATAGCTAAAGCCTCAGAAGAGGATTTCTTCTTAGATAAGGATAAAAATAGTTATTTCTCTGAGAGAGGAGCAACACAGACAAGGTTATAGTTGGAGGATATTATCATTTTAAGAGAGAGAACATTCACTACTAATGATCCATTTATCTCCATGGTTTTAAAAAAATCTAAGAGAAAGGGGTAATTCACAGAAGAAAGCAAGGACCATTAAAGCTGGTTTTCCTTGAGAGCATCTGTTTACCAAGAAAAATTTGTACTAAAATTTTAATAAGACAGACAGAAGTGAAAGTGGAGAGTCTGTCCAAGGTGGGAGTCAAAAAAGAGACTCTTTTAATGCTATGATGGCTCACCAAAGGATAAGCCAAACCTAAAATCTAAGCTTTCGTCAAGGGAATTTCAGGGACTAATGATAACTGAGTCAAGATCAATAAATATCTAAAGACAGTACTTTTTGCAGAAAAAAAAAATCTCACAGATGAGATGCCTCAGATGCAGTAAGGAATGGAGAGTAAGAAACAGGCAAATATGTGGGTAATATAAACAAGTATTCATTGAATTAGTAACAACAAAAACTTGTAAGATTAATGAGAAAACAGACAAGTAAAATAAATGACAAAAATAAAAATGGGAAGAGATTACAAGACTTAAAGTGTTCTAAAATTCAATGGATTGGTTCTAGAGGATAGTGGAGATATTAAAATTAAATTTTAATAAATGAAGGATGCAATTTTTCTCAGAAACTATATAAAATAAGAGTCAAACTTATAAATACTAATTTTTAAAAAAGTAAAATAATTAAAAATAGTTAATGCCAAAAGCATTAAAGAAGAGAAAAGGAAAATGAAACAAATACGATAAATAGAAAACACAAAAATGATGAATTAAACCAAAAATATCAGTAATAGCAAAAATATAATTACTGTCTCATTTAAAACATAAAGACCACAAAAGTTGAAAAAGGAGGATTGTAAAGGAAAAAGCAGCACCAAAATAACAACCAAAAAAAAGCTGGTGTACTTTTATTAATAGCAGACAAAATAGGTATTAAACGAAACAACAACAAAAATATTTTTAGAAATAATATGGGACTTTTTTTTAAGTTTTTGTTTAAAGATTTTATTGGGGAATTGGGGGAGGAGAACAGCGTTGGGGAATCAGGGAAGGGGAACAGACAAGTTGCTGTCCTTTTGTTCTTCAGTCTAATTGTGGAGGACGTCACTTCACTGGCCCATGTTGGTATTATCATTGCGCTCTTCCCAGGTGAGGCAGATTGGTCGCCGGCCACTGGACGGCCGCTCATGGTGACTCTTGGCAGTTCACATTGGCTGCCAGCTGCTCACGACAGCTGCCAGCCACTCACGGTAGCTTATGGCAGCCCACTGCAGCTTCACTGCAGCCTATGCCGGTGACTCACAGCAGCGCAGCTCCAGGTTGAGCTGTTGTTCACCATCTTAGCTGTAGAGGACACAGCATCACTGGCCCTCATGCTGCTCAGAGCTGGTATACCAAGCCAACTCTTAACCAACGTGTCACTCGGCCAGCCCAATGTGGGAAAATTTTTAAAGATAAAATTAAAGTTCCTCAAAACAGAGCCTTAAATATATAAATAAAAATTGACATAAATGTAAGTTAAAATATAACATATTTTCATCAATAGATGAAAAAACAAAAAAAATTAGTAAAAGAAATTTGGAAAACACAATTAACAAACATTATCTAGCAAACATTACAGAGAAAACTCTTTTTTTCAAGAACTGTAGAATACATATTCTTTTCTAACATGCATTTTTTTTGCTCATGTAATTGCACAATTATAAAAACTGACCATTCCTTGGGCCATAAATCAACTCTCAACAAATTTCAGATTGAAATAATATAGAAAATATTCTACATACCAAAACTACAATTTAAGATGAAAATCAATTATGAAAATAAAAGAAAACTAGAAATCTTCCCATATAAATGAAGATTAAGAAATATAGTTCTAGGGCGGCCAAGTGGCGCGTTGGTTAAGAGCTGGCTTGGGACGCCAGAGGGCCCCGGTTCGGATCCCACATATGAGGGGCAGTGACACTGCCCTCNCTTAGATGCCATCTTTCCTCCACTGCCACCTTCCTTACCTTTGGTTCTGCCTTTGGTGCCATTTTCCCTTGAATCCTTTCCTACTTCTTCTTCCTCTGATCTTATCAGTATTGTCCGTGATTAAACCCTCTGGGGATTGTAACAGACACCAAGTTCCCTATGTGCCCTGAACTAAAGCTGAATTGTGAGCGATTGTAAAGGAATTTCCTAAGGTAACTGAGAGGAGAGTTTAATAAACCCACCTGCTCTTGGGCATCCTAGCTATCTGATTCCCTTTTTTCTTTTTTTGCATGAAAAGGAAGAGAATGCCCTTGGGGTACTCACTCAAAAACATGGGGATCAACATAGACCTCTAGGATACTATAGCCAGCAACTGGACCCTGTGGCTCGGTGACACCCAACTTGCCTTAGAGCCATTACTGCTACTGTCCTCTTGGTTAAGGCTAAGAAAAAAATTGTTATGGGGTTCCCTCTAACCATCTTTGTACCTCACAGTAGAAGCTCTCCTGAACGCTCACCATACCAAGCATCTTTCAGTTAGTCATCTGACTTCCTATAAAATCCTTTTGTTAATTGCTCCCCATATAACTCTTTCACATTGTAATAACCTAATCCAGCAACTCTTTTCCCTTCTGAAACTCATGAAGCACCTCATGACTGCTTGACACTGATGGATCACCTCATGACTCCTCCTAGTCAATATTATTTTTCAGTTGACAATAGACAGCCATCCTTTTGCTCATCTTCACATGGTAGAAGGAGCAAAGAAGTGCTCCCAGGCCTCTTATATAAGGGCTTTGATACCATTCTTTAATGAGGGTTCCACCCTCATGATCCAATCACCTACTAAATACCCATCTCCTAATACCATCATATTGAGGGTTAAGGATTTCGAAGCATGAATTCTAAGGGGACACAAACATGTAATCTATAGCAGATGGTCAAAGGAAAGTGTTACCAAGTGAGTGACATTAAGTAAGTCAGGAAGCTACATGAGAATGAAGCTACCATGGAGAAGAATGAAAGAGCTCCAAGCAGAAGCCCTCAACACCACAAAGAGACAAAGAACTGATTAAAAGTCTGGCTTAGCAGATCAGGTTTTTGAACCACAATCTCTTTATAAGTTACCATGGCATCTTGTCTGGCAACCTGGACCACCCCATTCAACAAGTTCACACATTCTGGTTTTTTTTATTAATTTAGTTTCTTCTATTCAAAACAATGTTAAAATATTATAGTTGTTAAGTCCATAGGTTATTAAATATACCTTTCTCAGGCCTATAGTATGAATGAAAACTGAAAATTCAGCCAATAACTAAATTTATTTGGATAGTGTCACCTTGCAGCTGCCAACTCAAATGCTCCTGCGCACTGATCCTTTGAAGTCATAAGGGAGTGTCTTGGAATGCTGAGACCTGAGGGAATGATCTCGTAAAACTCCCTTATCAGGTGGTCTCCGAATGCTGAGGCCATCCC
This sequence comes from Hipposideros armiger, assembly GCF_001890085.2. Classification (NCBI taxonomy): domain Eukaryota; kingdom Metazoa; phylum Chordata; class Mammalia; order Chiroptera; family Hipposideridae; genus Hipposideros; species Hipposideros armiger. Next base: position 206,651 of record NW_017732064.1, read on the forward strand.
TGGGCTCATATGTAGGTGTGAAAGCACAACTCTTGCTTAATCACAATGAGTTTCAGTGAAACAACTGCCAGTCTAATTGAATCAATTAACTGGGTATAGATATTCAAATTGACCTCTTTGTGCCCGTTGTAAATAAAAGCTGACGCCTGCCAGTATCAGGGCTGCTCTCTCAGTCTGCAGAGACGAGACCCCTGGCCGCAGAAACTCTACTTCTGACTCTTGTGATTTCTTTCTTTTATCTTTTTTTTTTTTAAGATNTTTGCACATCAACACTATTTAAAACATCACACCATATTTCTCATGTTACTCCTTTTTTCTTGTATTATCTTAAGGTGCTCTTCTTTTCAACAATATTTGACATTCCTTACCCTATCTTATTTTTACATTTCCTGAGAGTCTTCCTATGGTATCACATTTAGTAACCATTATTTGATTTGTAAATTTGTCTAAAAAGACCACCTTCCATTTCAATGATTAAGTGTTCATGTAGCTCAGTTGTAGACTTGCCCTTTAGAATACATTGATATAGATACAGATTAGAATGGAAAATAAATTAAAATCTCTTTAATGTAGTACTCTCCGGGAAGGGGTCAGGATCCATGGGAATTGACTTTGACATATGAAATTAGGTTTTGGAGGACATGAATATGATTCAAAACATGGTCCCTTACTTACTTAACAGTGAGCCATTTTATCTTTGAACATTTTTATTTTTCAATGAACTTCCGTTTAGATTTCTTTTTTGGGTTTCAGACCAACCCTGTGTGGTAGCTACAGGAGGTTCAAACATCCTTATTTCAAAGATAAAGATACTAAATATAAAAATATAAGTACACCTCCTCTGTGGGCACCTGGTGTAGCACATGTAGTAAATATTCACCATATCCTGTAAGGGTTTATTCACTTATCAACAAACATTGACTTAGCTTCTATTGTTATACCAGGTACATCACTTGGTATTGGGGAAATTTTATCTAAAGTCAGAATGTTTCCTCCATAAAAACTGACACTGTAAAGAACAATACAAAAAAAGTAATAAAGAGTATCACTTGCTCTAAAAGTTGTCATAACCTATTAGAAAATTGATAACAACATTGACATCATAAGAATGTATTTCAAGCTACTATTTTATTAATTATATTTTGGGTAGAATAAAGTGTCTGTTGGGGCTGGACGAGTGTCTCCTTGGTTAAGAGTTGGCTCAGGAATGCGAACTCTGAGCAGTAGGGTCACCAGTTCGGATCCCACATGAGCCAGTGATGCTGCGCCCTCTACAGCTAAGATGGTGAACAACAGCTCGACCTGGAGCTGGGCTGATGAGTCACCAGTGACAGCGTAGGCTGCAGTGGGCTGCCATAAGCTACCATGAGTGGCCGATCAATGGCCGGTGACCGATTGGCCTCACCTGGGAAGACTGCAATGATCACAATACCAACATGGGCCAGTGAAGCGGTGTCCTCCACAACTAGGCTGAAGAACAAATGGACAACAACTTGGCTGTTCCCCTCCCCCAATTCCTCAATAAATATTTTTTTAAAAATAATAAATAAATAAAGTGTCTGTTTAAGGAAATCAAAAAGATTTTGTTACTAGGTTTCAGCTGATAGGGAAAACACAAACTGTAAACTGAGAGATAGGTGGGCAAATTATTTTATTTGCTCTACATGACTGTTATAAACCTATAAAACTGATACTATGAGCAAATTCTAAAACACCTTGTTCTAAGAGCCTGAAATACTTGTTAGAATGAATTAGTTTTCTTCCTGTGAATAGACAAAGCAAGCCCTAATTTAAAGAATGCTAATACCCTGCCCTTCTATGTTGTTTGTCTCAGGTTCAGATTATACAAAGTACCACATCAATACATGAAGATTAATTTAGTTAATATATACGAGCTCCCACTAAAATGTAATCTGGGTTCTTCATAGCACTTATACCCATTTGTGACTCATCTCACAACTTTTGCATAAGTGAATTTTTACATGGGGAGCAGGGTCCAGGAGGAATACCAGAACTTCAACGAAGGTGACAGAGGGTCTGAATAATATGGTCCCTCTCTCATTCCCTTAGCCACCCCTCCATACCACACAGCTACTGCCAAGGCCTCAAAAATAGTTATTCAACTAATTGGATCACTTAATGTAGAGACATTGCTCACCCTCAAAAGGTCGACCATAACAGAAAATTGAGTAGTGATGAAGAGACCTTCTCCACATGGATAAAAAGAGGTACACGAAGGGGAAAAAAACCACTCATTTTTACCATGTTCTGTGTCACTTCATTTTGTTGGGGTGGTTCATTTTCTCTTTTTATCTGTTCTACAAATATTATCAGGCATTTTATTGGCCCCACGTGGCCTGGTTTTGTTCTTATTTCTTTGACTGAATATCTTACAAACTGACCTGATCTTTTAAAACAACCTTTGTCACTTGGAGAAAATCAAGAATTAGCACCATCTCTTGATAAAAATGCCATATTACAAATATTTTGTTGCCTGTTAAAGTGATTGGATCTAATTACAGAAGAAATATCATTTATTTTTAAGGAGCTGGGCTAATGTTTCGGAGAGGCTAACTCTCTTCTGTGGAAAACTGCTAAAAATCCAAATTTACATCTCACTTCACTTACAGTCAGAATTTCTCTTCCATAAAAACCCAGACTACAAAGAATCCAAGGGAAAGTGGGCTTAAAACCAGGAAAAATGTTACAAATCTGCCAGTGAAGCCACTGTGAGCACGATTCATATGAGTCATTAAACCAAATAATAATAATAATAGAATTTCCTATTGGTAAAATTCTATTTTTAGTGCACTTTTACGTATGTTTCTGACTTGTTTTTCAGATCTTTTGTTCAAGGGAGGTAGAACACATATGGGGATATTAAATTGCCAGGCAAGAAAACTGAGATGATTTGCGTAAAACCCAATGGTCAGCTAATAGGATTATTTTTCCTTCAGGCAATATGTGTGGTTTGTTTTTTTGTTCATTTCTTTCTTTGTTTATTTGTTTTCTACTTAGATCAGTTGGAGCGAGGAAGCTGATATCTTATATCAAAACTCTATCTCTTTTGGTCACTATACAAAGTGGTTTTGGCTTTTTGTTCCAAAATCTCTAACACATATTTCTATTCTTTTCTATTTCAAATAGCATAATTACCACAAAATAATATTTCAAAATTCAGATAAACTTAATGATGTTTTATATTTAACACTCAAACTTGCCAATTATACAATCAGTGCATCAGTAGGAAAAAATGCCATGTCTAAATTCCAAAGTCATATGATATACTAAGATATTACAATGATCCTGCACTTTTGGAATGAATGGATGGTCCATAAATTTAATTTTGAAAGAGTTCAACATGGAAAAATATGTTGCTTTTGAAGGCATTTTCCCACTGTTGAACTATGTAAAATAACTTTTCTATCATCCGGGTTAATATTAGACCTCAAAGTTTTCATTTTTATTGTGAAAAGAATGAATACATAACATTTTATTTCCAATTGCAGAGGAAACTTAGAAAGGATGACACCTCTCTGTTGGTTGATTGAGGCTGGTTTAAAGAAATCAAATATGTATCAAAATAATGAAATTTCCTTCATCAAAAAGCCATTACTTCTAAAGCTGATTTCCAACCTCTTTCTCTTCTGATTGCCAACTTTATCCATTTCCCCTCTTCCTATTTTCCTTGGTAATAGAAAAAAAGTGGGATCATTATAGGGACTTTTCTAAAAATATAATTGGCATTAACTCTATGCTCTTAAGCTGACTTCTGACTCTCCATAGCTGAAAAATCATTCCCTCGCATTATTTATGCCTCAGCAAATCTCCTTTTTCTGACCTGTTGGTTCTGGCACTATCTAAACACATCAGGCCTGGTGGTTTGGCTTCCTTGCCTAAAATAGAAATGCTTATGGGATATGTTTTTCCTCTTCCTTTAGCCTCATGTAGGCATTTCTTACCACATCTTGTTAAAAAAAATACTCATTGTGTGTGTGTGTGTGTGTGTGTGTGTGTGTGTGTGTTCTCTATGCTTATGCCACGGATGGAAAAGATTTGTGACATAAGAGCACTCTGGGTATCCAGATGATTGCTATGAGGGAAAAAAAGGCTGAGAATCAACAGAAAACTTTCTGTCCTGTCCAGATGTCATCATGACAAGTGTCTTCTTTGCTATTGAGTACCCGTTGCAGCCATACCTATTGATGGTTGTCATGCTTTCCATGACAAAGATGGAAGATTATTTCTGGGATTTTTGAGTACACAACTAGTAGATGATAGAATTGATAGGCCAATGCAAAGAAATCACTTTGAATTTTAATATTTATTGCTCTCAACTTTGTATTCCTGAACTATAATTGGTCTTTGCCTCTAAAGGACTGCCTTGAAGGAACTTCCATTGGCCACACAATCCATCTTTCTTTCATAGTTGTATTGCTTGAGTTGTATGTACCTAACACACTCACTTTGTTGTTGTTGTTGTTGTTGTTAAAAATCATCAGTCCCTGCCTTCATTGTCTCTTGCCTATCCTGTTCTATGTTAGGTTTTTCAGGTGTCAGAAATTTGGATGATGCAGTGTAGAATTAGACCCTGTTCTCTATTTATCTTTACTATTACCCTAGTGTGACAGCTTTGTAGCTAACTTAAGTGTGGTTTGCTTTGAAATGTAAATTTTATAATTTTATGTGTGTAAACTGTTTGAAATATCTTAAAATATTTTCATATGAAAGGATTTAATTTGATACCAAAACTATTCTCTGGGGAAGACAGGAAAAGTATTATAACCATTTTAAAGACAAGGAGTCTAAGGAATACAGAATATGATTCTTAAATTTTAGACTCAGACTCTAAAATTGCAAAAGGGCTATTTCAGGGACAGGAGAATATTTTTCAAATGTTATATGACTACACTTTGTTCCATAGTCAGTAAGGAGGAGGATGCAACTAATATTTATTTATTTATTTCTCATTAAACTTTGTTTTAATGGGTCAAATTTCTGTGACAGATTTTGGTCAAATTGTTTCCATTAAAAAGTACTGATTTTAAAAACTAATAACTTAAAAATTGCCACACAGAAAAACCAACTGATCCACAAAATATTCTGCTTTCCTTCTGGTTTTATGACGCATTATAATTGTTAACCAGTCTTTCATTATTAAACTTAAGTGGCCAGTTGAGACAAACAGTTCTGAGACTGTTCTTCCACCACTGATTAAGTTTCGGGTGGCAGGTATTGGGAATAATATTTCTTTAGCCTTCTGAACTTTCTGGGCAGACTTGGTTACTTTAGAAGTTCCAACTGCCTTCTTGTCCACTGCTTTAATGACATTCACAGCAACTGTCTGTCTCATGTCACGAATGGCAAAACAGTCCAGAGGAGGATAATCAGAAAACCTCTCAACACTCATGGGCTTGCCAGGAACCATATTAATGATGGCAGCAGCACCAGATTTCAAAAACTCTGGGCCATCTTCCAGCTTTTTCCCAGAAAGATGATCAATCTTCTCCTCAGCTTAGCAAATTTGCAGGCAGTGTGAGCTGTGTAACAACTCAGTACAGGTATAGTTAGCACTGATTTGGCCTGGATGGTTCAGGATAATCACCTGAGCCATGAAGACAGCTGCTTCCATTGATGGGTCATTTATGCTGTCACCAGCCACATAGCCATGACAAACATTTTTGACAGACACATTCTTGACTATGAAGCCCACATGCCCAGTTTCAAAGTTTCATGGTGCATTTCAACAGACCTTATTTCAGTTGTAACATTGTCTAGAGCAAAGGTGACCATCACGTCACATTTGAGAACACCAGCCTCCACTCGGCCCACAGGGACAGTACCAATACCACCGATTTTGTAGAAATCCTGGAGGGGCAGATGCAACGGCTTGTCAGTTGGACAAGTTGGTGGCAGGATACAATCCAAAACTTCAAGCAATATGGTTCCACTGCATTGCCATCTTTATGGGTGACTTCCCATCCCTTGAACCAAGGCATATTGTCACCATTCCAACCAGAAATGTATAGCAAATTTTCTTAATGTAAGTTCTAGCTTCCTTAATGATTTCCTCGTATCTCTTCTGGCTGTAGAGTGGCTCAGTGGATTCCATTTTGTTAA
>NW_017732064.1:213287-247986 GCF_001890085.2 Hipposideros armiger
ATTTCATTTTTTTCCTACCATAAATTTATGAGTTGACGATTAGCTCTATTTTTAATAGACATATGTACTGATGCTCTATGAAGTTATTTAGCATGCCTACAGTCATACACATAATACTTACCAGAGCTTGGGTCTTAACATAACTCTTTGGACTCCAAAGGAAATTGATGACAGAAACCTAGCTGTAAGGAACAGATAGTAAGAGGGCAAATGAAACAGGTAGAGCAGTCTAGAATGGTCAGACAAAACACATTTCAGAGACGATTCCAATACAGGTTTTTAACATATTAGTTTATACTTAGGCATCCACAGTCACTCCACTCACCTCCCTTTTAATACAGTTGAGCTCTAGACACATTTTCCTTGGCTGGAAAATACAAAGCCTTCCAAGTAGAAATCTTGTCTTCTCCTTTGAATCCATAGTGGCTGTGTTTGCTGGAAGTTCATTCTACACCACAATAGCATTGAGTTAAAATTGTGTTTTCAAAAGTCTTTTGTTTACTTAAGCACCTAAATGAATTAAGAGACAGCTTATAATACAAAGCTATTTCTTTTTTTATATAACATTCTTAAAAGCCTTCTTTAAAGGTGAGAGATTTAGTTGATTAAAAAAATAATTTGCATATATTAAGGAGGATTAAATGCCATGTAGAAGAGTGCCTTACACACTTCCAATTGAAATAGCACTATTATTCCAAAACATTTTTCATTTGGGTAAAAGCAAAAATTATTCAGATTTCAGTCAATGTGTCTATAATTTTGTTAAACTTATTGGTTCTATGGTAATTATGTTCATTCTCTTCTAGAAATAATGCAGGCAAATAACTTTTTTTAAAGATATAATAGGGATTTGAATGTAATAAACAATAATTTTTTGTTTTATTTTTCATTTTCTGGTCAACTTATTGGTGTAACAAATGAAGAAAACTCTTCACATTGAAGAACATTATATTTTAAATTGGGGTGATTCCTGTAGAACTTACAGAATGCAAACTAAATATTCACTAAGTGGTGCTTGGCTTACTAAAAAAACGAAGGGAGAATCAAAACAGTAATGACTGAAGTAGAGACATATCTTTTTAAAAGATATTTATTAAAATATATAGCTAATATACAACATTATATCAGTTTCAGGTATACAGCATTGTTGTTTATCATTTATATACCTAAAGAAGAGATCACCATAAGTTCATGTGGAACATTTTCCAGAACACGTTAGGCCATAAAAGAAGCCTCAATAAATTCAGGAAGATTGAAATTATATCAAGCATATTTTCTGACCACAATGGCATGAAACTAGAAATCAACTGTTCAAGACAATGCTTACTTTCTTTAAATATAATTCCACCATCCCTCTTTCCTTTTACACCTATAACTAGACTCAACTCCCAGCAGGCCCCTAAGGTAAGGTACAATGTACAACCCATAAGGAGCTGTGTTAGGTTCTAAAATAACAGTTGATTTTTAAAATTTATACAGCCAGGAATTCAGGAACAGTTTGGAAATGAATACAAAGGGTGTGAAACTATGGTGGAGGAAATGTAAAGTTGGATCAGGCTGGATTTGTTGACATGTGCTCACTCAGCAGGCATTCTGAATTTCCTGTTACAGTTCAGGAAGTTAGAGCTCTAACAATGTATTGGTTTGGTTGGCTGAAAGTTGGACCAAAAGTTACCAATAGCATGCAGGGCTGGGGCGAGGTTCTCCAGAAGGCTGTATATTCTCTGGTTCAGCATCCAATATATGAATGATGCAGTTTCTCTGATAGCCAGGACTCACAGGTTCAGAAATCAAGGAGTAGAAACGGGAGTGAACAATTCATTATCACCCATAGTGACCCATTAGCAAAATGCCACTTCCTGTTCCCATGATTTTATGATCTGCTGGCCTAGACATCTTAGTTCTAGGGGAGAATGCTTCCATAAGAGACACAACAATAACTCCACTGGACTGAAAGTTAAGACTGCTAACTGACCACGTTGGCCTCCTCATGACTCTGAATCTATAGGCAAAGAAGGAAGATACTGTGTTGGCTTGGATGATTGGTCCTGATTACCAAGGGGAAATTGGACAACCCCAATATAAAATTATTGTTAAATGATAGTATTTAAGTTATGGGAGATGGAGAAGAGTAAACATCACTCAAGGACTTTACCTCTTCTGTTTTCAGTTGTACATAGATAGGATAGTTATATCATATTAGGAAGAATTATGACCTTGCTGTTATTATCTGGAGATTAAATATGGTCGAAGGAGAAATATTTGGGTGCTATATTGACAAGGGGTGGACTTGTGTTGGTTGATTTTGTGCCAACTTGACCGGTGACAGGGTCCCCAGATTAATTATTTCCAGGCATGTATATGAATCCATGTTTTGGATGATATTAGTATTTGAATCAGTAGAATCAGTAAATTGCCCTCACCATTGTGACTGGGCATCATCCAATCCGCTGAGGGCCTGAATTGAACAAAAGGCAGAGGAAGGAGGAATTCATCTCCATTTTTTCTGTCTCACAGCTTGAGCTGAGACATCTCATCTTATCTTCTCCTGACCTCATAATGGAAATTACACCATTGTATCCCCTGCTTCTTAGGCCTTTGCTCTTGGACTGAATTGCACTACTGGCCTTCCTGAGTCTTCAGCTTGAACAGGGCAGCTCATAGGGCTTCTTAGCCTCCATAATCATGTGGACCAATTCCTCATAATTGTTTCTCTCTTTTCTCTCTCTCTCTCTCTCTCTCTCTCTCTCTCTCTCTCTCTCTCNATCTATCTATCTATCTATCTATCTATCTATCTATCTATCTATCATCTATCTATCTATCCTATTTTCCATCAGATCTGTTTCTCTGGAGAACCCTGATTAATACAGGGGATAAGAACTGATATCTGGATTCTATCCTCAAGAAACTTGTAATTTAATTGGGGGAAACTTGAAATTAGCAGAAGTCATATTTAAATAATAACAAACTAGTATGCAACTGATAAAGTATTAAAATTGCTAAGAAAAAAATATAGTAGAGATGTTAAAATAATAACATCTTTTTCATATGTGTGAAATATATCAGTTTAATTGTGTCATGTTTATATTTTGCTACCTTGAAGAAAGGCTTATATTTTGGTGAACTGCTCATTCAATAACCCTTTCAGAGCACTGACATATATTGGTTTTAAATGCAAATGTTTCATTCTTTTAGAATGGTTTTCTTTACTATAGATTCAACAGTAATTTAGAACATCACATATGAATTAAATCTGATTATCCTTTAATGTACACAAAATTCTGTATAAAGCTATTAGGATTGTTTCTGTAAATGCTGAAAGACAATAGGGCAGCAATATGCTGGAGATGGCTCATACTGGCTCTAGAGAGAAAATTGTTCAATATTTAGGTGCAGGGCAATAATTACTGATAAGTAAGAAATTATTGTGGAGAAAATCAAGAGATAATAACTTTGGAAGGATAAACTATTCATACTCACCAGGGTGATTCCTGAAGCACCTCATGCCAAGCAAAGTAACTACATAATGCTTAAAATCATGTATTAAATTATGCACAAATCATCCAAGAATAGATAATTCCACTCGGAGTTTCTGATGCCAAAGAAACAAAGATGTAATTCACTGAGTAATCCTCAATACACACATCAATATTGACTTCTCTGGTTTATTATATAGTATGGTTCTTTCTTCTATTTTTCTTTTACCAACAATACCACAAATCTTGGCAATATATGTCCTCTGCTTATAAATGAGTTTGCATCTGAAAGTTTATTTATAAAATCAGATGTTTTGAACTTTTAATCAATTTTGATAGAAATAAGGTTAAGTGGTAGAGAGGGCCTCAGATTGACTCATTAAAAAATAACTAATCCAAAAATTGTCCAAAGCAAAGTGCAAAATAATAGCACTTTGAGAACACTATTAATGTCCACATGCATGCTCTTGATGTCTACATGTGTTTCCTTGGAAATCCAGTGAGTTTTGTTCCTGTTATATTTTGACCTAGGAATGAGCAAGCCCAAACTTTGCTGAGAAAAATACACTCCCTAGAGTTGCAAAAATTGATGACTTGACACCATCCAGTAGTAGCTCTGTCTTTGTAGGCAGAAAAGTATCTTCATGTCATAGTTTTCAGTTAGAATTAAAATACACTGAACTTCTCATCGCCTTTATCCTAGACTACCACTAAAATATGAACTACAGGAATATACCTCTTCTATATTATTACTCTAACTTTGCCATATTATTCTTCCCCAAACTCATTCTTTCTTTGCTTACTTTCAGATCAAGACTCACCTGCGTACCCTCCCCATTGCAATAAAATTGCTCTGTACTCTAACTTTTTATTACATCCTCTGTCTCTTTCCTAGTCTTGGCAGAAACCTGGTTAATCCAAGGGAACATGTTATTTCCTGCAACCTTCTCGAGTATAAGTTACTTATTATCCTATTTTCCAAACAATACAAGACCAAGAAGAAGACACAGGGCTGTCATTTTCCTTGCTTATATGTGCTGCTACTTGGTTATTTGCAAGTAAACTTGGAACAAATACGAAGAAAAAAACAAGAACAAATGAAACAATATAGTTTTGTGGGGTTTTTTTCTGTTTGGCGTAACAGAGTCCTTTTCTTGCCATCTCCCTACTTTTTGGTCTTTCCCCCTTTTATGCATCAATTGTTTTGACGCCCAGTGACAGAATGTCCTCTCCAGCCCTGTTATATTTCTCAGGCCAGTTTCTATCCAACTTTCCAATCTATAACCATTTGAAGTCCTTCATGTGAATGCTCTTCACTACCACTCATTTTAATAACTCACTCTTTTTGGATTTTACTACAATCTGGAATTTCTCCACCACTGATTTCTTATAATTTCACACTCACTATGGTTAACTTCTCACAGCTCATTTACTTTCTTATTCCCAAGATTCTATTATTCAGTTGCTTCAAAACCTTCTGTAAAACACAAAACAGAAAAATTAAATACAGTTCCCAGACAACTGTGTTTTATCCTAAACTGTCAGGCTCATTTCGCCCTTGCTCTCTGCTCGCCAACCCAGCTCCCAGAGTCCCTTACATTTTCACCTTCTCCCCATTGATCTGACATCTTAATTTTTTTTATGTAGAATATCTCTTGCAAAATCTAAACCTGGATAATCTCACATTCTGACTTCCATTCCTTACCCAAGGCTGATAAGCGCTACTCAAGAAAAATCAAGTAATCGTGGAGGCTGAAGAACCTCACTTGGATCTTGGCAAGCTCCTGCTTGCGTTTCTAAATTTCTGCTGAAATGAATTCCTTTTTCTGCTTATAACTCATCTCCATCTTCTGCAATAGCTATTGCCTACTACTTCACGGAGAACATTGAAACCACGGAGTAAGCATTTTCTTAATTAACTGTCTTGGTACCTACAAATAGGACCAACTTAACTGTGCGGCATGGTGCCCAGAACCCCACACTTTCAGGAGCCTAGTAAAATGTTTTAATTTATTTTAAAACCAGAAGGAAAAAAAAAAAGAGATGTTTTTTGGTTGAAAAACATGTTTTAATGTATGATGTTAGTATATTCACCTTTATATCCAATATAATTTTTAACATCTTTTATGGAGTCCAGGAGGACAAAATGTCCATGGCCAGTGCACCCCTGCCTGCAGACTTGCCCCCTTTTGCAGCTGTTAAGGTGGCAGCCCTCTGTCTCAGTATAACTGGTGGTCAGACTCTTGGCCACGTCTTAATCTTCCACTTGTGCTCTAGACCTGTCATGCTTTATGTCTTTGAAGACCTCGTTCTATCAGTGATTCCTTCCAGAGTCCTGAGAGTCCAGTTCTCCTGTTTTAGTGGCACATATTCCTCAGTATATACAATAGTTATGTTCTATAAAGTCACGGCAAATACTAAATTAGTGATTAGTAAACCATAGCTCCTAGGGAAACATAGAGTTATGTTCCTGTGAGCCTCTGGCCATAACAGTATGTCAGCTGATCAGTACATAATCATCTTTTATGTGCATTTCTCTTTAAAGACACATAATGTAATATATTGGGTTGTCGGAAAAGTCATGACATTTTTTTCTATATTTTTCATTGCAAAAATGTGTCATGACTTTTCCGACAACCCAATGTATTGTTGATTCATTAGCATTAAAATAATGGCCAACAGCACCATAATGGGACAACATAAAGCATATCTAATATGCACATTTTCTCTATAAGACAATCACTGCGTGTGCTTAGGAACAATAACCAGCACTTTCAACACTTCACTCAGGAGCCATTTCAAATGCTGAAATCACCAAAAACAAAAACCAAAAACATGAAAACAGTAGCATTAAATAGACTAATGAAAGGACGCTTGTGTACAGTATGAGAGCTGAAATAAAGAGGCAGAGTTCCACCTTATTGAAACTCAGCTGAGAGCATAAACATTAGGAGAGTCAAGTTTTCTCCTGCTCTGCACATATACACAAATGACCATGAAAACACACTGAGTATTGGCTTTGGGGTTACAAATAAATTTTTCAAGTAGGTAAATTAATGATTATGGAATCTGTGAATAATGAGAATTGATTATATAGATGTTATAGACTAAATTGTGTTCCTCTGAAATTCCTATGTTAAAGATCTAAACCTTAATACCTTGGAGTGTTACTGTATTCAGAAAGAGGGCCATTATAGAGGTAATTAAGTTAAAAGGAGGGTGTTAAGGTGTGCTGTAACCCAGTCTGACTTGTGTCCTTTTTAGGAAAAGGAGATTATGACACAGAGAGAGACACTGGGAATGCATGCACACAGAGAAAAGGCAATGTGAGGACACAGTAAGAAGGTGATCATCTGCAAGCCAAGGACAGAAGCATTAGGAGAAACTAAACCTGCCAACACCTTGGATTTTTAGCCTCCAGACCTCTGAGGAAATAAATATCTATTGTTTAAGCCACCTAGCTTACGGTATTTTGTTATTGCAAACTAATACAATAGGCTCAAGTATCTCCTGGTTTTTACATTTCCAAGGCCAATGAACAATCTTATGTGTTTATTTTATTTGGCTTCTTGTCTTCTCAATGGTATTTGACACACTGGACAAGCTATTTTCTCCTTAAAATTCTCTCCTTTGCTGGCTGTCACTTTCATCTAGTTTTCCCTCTACAACTTTAACTATTTCCTTGTATTTTTGCTTTATGGTAGCCTCTTCACTCACGGAGCTCATAAACATTGCTGTCACCTATAGACTTAAGTTCATTTCTATGCTCTTTTAATTTTATATATTGAAACTCCTTGCCATGGTTTATAAGCTCTACAAAATATGCTCTCTCTGACTTGACCTGGAAACACTTACTGTTTGATAATTATTATCAAGCCACACAGGCAAGTCTGTCCTTGAAATTGACCATTATCCTTTCGGGAAGGCATTTTGCACACACTGCCTCACTGCACGGAGCAGCCGCCCCAGGCTGGTGCATGGCTGACTCTTTCAAGGGGTCCTGAATACCTCTCCCTTTAACCAGGCCCCCTCTATCACATACTAGATTTTACTTGTTTCAATACATTAAAAAGTATTCGCATTTGTTCTGTTTATCTGTTATTTACTTTTATATTTACCTTTCTTTCTCCTCTAGAGTATTAGGTCCATAAAAGAAGAGGATTGAAAAAAATGGGAGTAAGAAGTACAAATTGGTAGCTACAAAATAGTCATGGGGATGTAAAATACAGTAAGGGGAATATAGTCAATAATATTCTAAAAACTATGTGTAGTGTAAGGTGGGTATTAGGTTTATTGAAGGTATCACTTTATAAATTATATAAATATCTAAACACTACACTTTACACCTGGAGCTAATATAAAATAATATTGAATGTCAAATATAATTTAAAAAATAGTCATGGGGATATAAAGTTCAGCATAAGGAACATAGTCAATAATATTGTAATAACTATGTACAGTGTCAGATGGGTAATAGACTTATTGGGATGATCACTTTGTGAGGTATGTAAATATCTAATCTCTATGTTGTTTTGTGCACCTAAAACTAATAAAAAAGAATTTTAAAAAAAGAAAGACTGTAGCTTTGGTTTTCAAATTGAGAAGCTGTGTCTTTGAACATCAATAAGTTCAAAGCTTGAATATTTTACATTATTATTATAAATGCATCTAATGAAATAATGTCACAAAATACATTTTGAAATACTAAATAGAAGCAAAAGTACATGGAATTTACATAATTATACACATATTTATTCATCGAAGTCTTAGTGAATCTTATTATTTTCTAGTCACTGTTGTAGGTATTGGGGATACAGGGTATCACTTATTTCTGTGAAATCTGACAAGACTGCCTCCTTGAATAAACTTTAGTCAGGTTCCTCTTGCCTTTTTCTAGAGTAGGCCTCAACTGGGGCGTCCACCTTCATTCTTGTAGAGTCAATTACAGCAAAGATCCTGCTAAGTTAGTTTAGAGAAAATCCTCCCATCCATGAGATCTAATCAATCTTGATATGTGATCAAATCCCTGACCACCCCCCTAACCCCCCAACATCCTCAAGTGATATGTGATCACTCTGGCCTGACTTTAACAAGAATCCTGTTAGGTCAGTTTAACAAGAATTTCCCCTGCCCTTACTGTCTCCTCTCAGTAATTTTCTAGAAAACTGATGCCACCACCCCACCTCCATCACCTGCTCCTTGGGTATAAATCCTCACTTGTTCTTGTTTGATTTGCAGATGAGCTCAATCTCTTTCCCCTATTTTGATAACTTAACACCTATCACAGTAGTCCTGAATAAATTCTGCCTTACTGTTTTAACAAGTGTTAGAATAATATTTTCTTTAACATTTGATAAAGTTACACTTCAAAAAACAGATATATATCTATCTTATTTAAAAAATAATGCATTTTTGGTGTTTCAGTGAATTGATAGTATGTGTTTTCCAACACTACACATACAGTTATACTGAAATTTGGTTTCTTTGAAAATCTACATCAGAAAACTTTAGACTGAAAGAAACTAGCACATTTCACTTGGCTCAAAGATGGAGGTGATTTACTGTTGTTTCTAATCTTTATGTCTTTGTTCAACTGTATTTTTATGATTCTAGAATCACTGACATGAAAAGTCAATTATCATATGTATTTTGGGGGGCCATGTATACCACAAAATGCCATATTAAAAACACTTTTCTTTTGAGTGAATTGGCCCACTTAATGGTTACATATAGACACCACTCTCTATCCAGTGAGTGGTACCTCTGACTGAGAGCACAGCATGAAAGAATGATTGTGACAGTTCTGAGGAACACTACTTAACTGTGAGTTTGGTCTCTGCTTTTCTAAATCATTATGGAGAAAGGCCTTATGAAATGGATATAATTAGGGCCCTGACAGTTATTTCTGGTTTTTAAAAATGTAATCAACATTAAAATTTTTGTATTTTAATATTTATTCATACATTGCTTTATTTGTTCTAAAACAATTGAATTTTCCAAATAGAGTTTTGAAATATTTGCTAAAAAATATTGCCTCACAGCAGATGAAATAATTAAATAAAAACTAATGACTTACTCTTTCATCTTCTGATAGGCTAATGTGGATAATTAGCCAGAAATGAGATATTGCCCCTAAAAATTGGTATGTTTTGTCCACCTACCCATAATACTGAAGGGTTTCTTTAATCTCGAAATTACTGTCCCTTAGCACACATACATGAATTATGTACAAATTTTTAATTTAAAAACTATGTAAAGGTATCTCCTTCCTATCACCTTTATCCTTTCATCTTAAAATTTTACATATATGTAAAACAATATTTTCTCTTTCATGCAGAACACTTACACTGATATTATGGTATTTGCAGTTCAATACACAGTTCTGAAAAACCTTAGAACACTTTTGAAATGCTGGTCGTGCTTCAGACATTAAAGATTGAATAAAAACAGTTGAGTCCTGGTAGACAAAAGGCTTTGCAAAACATCTTAATAAATAATGTGTATAATTCCATTGAATCCATTCCCGCACTCTACTCCGTGTCCCGAGGTTATATGTATATATAATTATAGTTGACATACAGTACCATTCAACATCAGTTTCAGAAATACAATGCGGTGGTCAGGCCTCTACATCAACTATGAAGTGGACTCCCCAAAAGGGCATTGGCCCATCTGGCCCCCTAAGAAATGCTTACAACGTTATTGATTGTATTCCTCGGACTATCTTTTTCTATCCCTGAGGCCATATTGCAATTACCAATTTGTATTGTCTCATCCCTTCCCCTCTGGAATTGTAATAGATAAGCATGATATCGGGGGTGGGAGGGCAGTGGATGGGGGGAGGGGGGTTGTTACTTTGTGAGGGTGAAAGGGGTAATTATTGCATTGTTCTGTACACCTGAAACTAACAATAAAAAAATAATAATAATGTGTATAATTCCTTTTATGTTATTAGTTATAAAATCTCCCACAAATATTATCAACTAGCAAATGTTTTAAAAAGCTTTAAAGTGCTCTGAGTTTACCAACTGAAGCAAAAATCAAGATACAGTTTTGAAGTTTTTACATCTATGTAGACATCATTTTTCATAAGCACTATTGACTCTACATATTGAGCAATTTTAATTAACTGGAAAAGGATCAGTAAAAACCTTTCTCTCTCTCTCTCTCTCTCTCTCTCTCTCTCTCTCTCTCTCTCTCTCTCTCTNTCTCTCTCTCTCTCTCTCTCTCTCTCTCTCTCTCTCTCTCTCTCTCTCTGTCTCCCTTTCTCTGCCTTTCTCTCTCTTTCTGTTTAGTTACAGCATTTTTCCAGAACATGTGCTATAGAGCAACTTGCAGGATGCTAAAACCCCTCATGTTTATTTTTCAAACATGTAACAATTGTATAATACCTCCTGAATTATTTCTTCCTAGTGAGACTGTTGTAACTTAACCTTAAAAACACCCAAATTATAGTTTCAGTGCTTTAAAATACAGAGTTCACATTGTGCCCTGTGCTACAGAAAGCAGTCATTATGCCATATATTCTAATCCGTTCCTCTCCTGAAAAGTGTGCTGTCTACCTCCCCACAGAGCTTATGCACATTTCCTTAATAAATACATTCCATCAGGAAACAGCTACTCTCTTGAGGCATATCATCATGTCTTCGGAACTCTGAGAGCATGAAAAGTGCAGAGCCATGTAGAGCTATTCGTTCAGCGTACACAAACAGTAGACACCTACAAATGTTTCTCAACATCAGCTCAATTGCACTTCTACTTAAGGAATTTTGTGGAACTGGGACCTTCTAAATCCTGGGAGTGTGTGGTGACAAGGGCATTTCACTATCATAATGAAATATTTATTTTAGAGGCACATAAGTGTGATGGGTAGCCATCAACAGGCCATATCATTACTGTAGTTTTCTTTCATTTATTCTGGGCTTTGTTAAACCTTGCATGTGTTGAAATAAAGGAAAGAGATATACTGGAAAATGAAGACATTTTCAAACTTAAAAAAAAAAATCAATTAATGTTTCTTTCCAACATCCAAGTGTCTTCAACTCAGAACATATGTAGCTAACTTTTCAAGCTAAAAGAAGAAATTAAAATAATATGAGCTATTTTGCTATTCCCTTTCCCAGATCTTGGATTTTTTTCATTGTGTGGGAGAGCTTCTGTGCTGAGAATTCTGCTTTTTATTACTTTGTATGAATTTGCTCGAGTATTTCAATTTCTCTTGTAACTCTAATTGTAACTTTGTTTGCCATTTGCTTTAATCCCTATTTAACCCATGAAAAAACCCTAGAGAAAACCTTCTGTAATGCATGTCCTAGAACTTAACCAACTTAATAAGATATTTTTCTCAAGGACTGGTTTTCAAGGTTAAAGAGGTAGTCTTTCTTTTGCTTACTTACACAATTTGCAATGCTTTGGGTTTAATTAAATGACAGAATAAATTGACCACAGCGATCAGGAAGTGTTTTGATCCAGATTATTGGAATGGAAATTCTACTTTGCTTTCCCAGTAAGTTAGAAGCCAGAATCTTTCACCATTAGATCTGACAACAGGAATTTATTCCATATCCCCTGATATAGCTTGTAAGGAGCAACAGGCCAGGGTGTATGTGACCAGAGGTTATAACATTCTGATTTATTATGCTGTAGTCATGAATCTGCCCCATTCGAGACAAGCTCCATCCATCCATTTAGCTGTCATTCCGGCTATGAATGTAATGCTATTATGGTGAGGGCCAAGTCCATTGCTCATGCCAGATGTTGTTAGGAATTCAATCCATCCTATGTATGAACACTGACTCCTTCAAACAAGATGTTGAGTGAATTACATATTGAGTGGTGAGTTTCTTGACATTTAATTATCCAGCTCAAAGAAACATACTTCCCTAATTGTTCCTGAGGTTACTGCCTAGCACATAAGTAAAAAGGATTTTATGAAGAAGTTGTATGATGTTGGCAGCTGTAAAAACATTTCAAGTTATTGTAATGCCTCTTTTTGTGGTTTTTATTTATTTTACTTTTATTTTTATTATTTTTTGCTTATTCCCAGTTCTTGTATGTAAGTAAAATTTGACCATCTTTTTTTATCACTGCTAGGGAGAAAATTCAATCATAACATAAAATATATCTATTTTCACCTTGTGTTTTATATTATAATCCTTGTATATATTTTAATATATCATAACATGACTGAAAAGATAGAAGAAACTTTTTTTTTTTAATTTAAGTAATCCCAGCTAGAATTTGATTCTACTCACTCCTGGCGTCATTGCATCACATAGTAGAAATTATTTTTTCCCTCTCAAAAATTATATGTGATCAGTGAAGAATGGTTATTGTTAATTGCCTATACTTGGATGTTTCTTACTTTCAAAAAGGAGAAGGATGGTTAGAAACAACCACATGCTTTTATGATTTGGTCTTTCCTATCTAGTCTTTGGGGAAAGTCCAGCTTCCTTAGCTAAGGATATGATTTCCTCTAGTCTGTCCCTAGATTTTCCTCTTCAGGAAAGGACAAGTGCACAGTCCATCACCTGATGTGCCAGCTTCTCAGCATCCTATGCTGATCTCTTCCCACTCCCGCGACCCACATGTCTTGGCTGATGCTGACTCATCTACTCTGGATGGCCTGCTCTTCCGTCTCCTCTCACTGATATCCTAACATCTCACTTCTGAACTCCTCCCCAAGGCTGTTCTTTTCTTTTTCTTTTATTGAGATATAATTGACACATAACATTGTATTAGTTTCAGGTGTACAACATAATGACTTGATATATGTATATATTGCGCAATGACCACCACAGTAAGTTTCGTTAACATCCATCATCACACAGTTACAATTTATTTTCTTATGATGAGAACTTTTAATATCTCCATTTTTAGCACCTTCAAATACATAATACAGTATTACCAACTGTCATCACCATGCTGTACATTATATTCCCAGGACTTATTTTTATTATAACTGGAACTTATACCTTTTGGTCACCTTCACCCATTTTGCCCACCCCCGACCCACACCCTGCCTCTTGCAACTACCAACCTGTTCTCTGTATCTATGAGTTTTATTTTTTTTTAGATTCTACAGATAAATGAGATCATACAGTATTTGTCTTTCTTTACCTGATTTATTTCACTTAACATAATGCCCTCAAGTTATATTCATGATGTCACAAATGGCAAGATTTTCATCTCTTTTATGGCTGAGTATTCCATGGACATAGATAGATGTAGATAGATATAGATGATATAGATATAGATGGTATAGATATAGATATAGATAGATATAGATATAGATAACATATACAAGGTATATGTGTATATATAATTGTTATTGTTATTATATATACTACATTTTTTATCCATTTCTGCATGAATGGACATTTAGGCAGTTTCCATGTCTTAGCCTTGTAAATAATACTGCAATGAACATGGGGGGTTTGGGGATGGCGGGGGTGCATTTATCATTTCAAGAAAGTGATTTTTATTTCTTTTAGCTAAACACCCAGAAGTGGAATTGTTACATAACATGGAATTCCTTTTTAAATTCATTGAGGAAACTGCATACTGTTTTCATAGTGGCTGCACCAATTTGCAGTCACACCAACTCTGCATAGGGCTTCCTTTTCTCCACATCCTCATCAAAACTTTTTATTTGTTGTCTTTTTGATAATAGTCATTCTGACAAGTGTGAGGTGATATCTCATTGTAATTTTGATTTATATTTCCCTAATGATTAATGATGTTAAGCACCTTTTCATGTACCTGTTGGCTATTTGTATGTCTTATTTGAAAAAATGTCTCTTCATGTCTTTCGGTCATTTTTTGATAATTTTTTTTCTATTGTGTTTCATGAGTTCTTGGTATATCTTAGATATGAAACACTTATCAGATATGTGACTTGCAAATATTTTCTTCTATTCCATAAGTTGCCTTTTCATTTTGTTGATGGTTTCAAAACATTTCTTTTTATAGAAGATTTGAACAGTATAATTAACAGTATAATTTGAACAGTAAATTAACAAATTATAATTTGTTTAACATTCAGAAAATGTTATACTCCACAATTGAAAAATAAATATTCTTTTCAAGTACACAGGGAACATTATGAAAATTGACTACATTCTACAGCATAAAGATACCCTCAACAAATGTCAAAAGGCTGATATCAGAGAGCTCATACATATTTCTTTTTTTTTAATTATTATTTTTTATTGTGAAATACACATTTTTTAGAATTAGTTTCAGCTGTACAACACAGTGAAATAGTTATACTTTTTACCCCTCAAGGTGAGAACCCCGTACCCCAATCCACCACCCCACTGCCCCTCCAATATTATACACATCTATTACAAGTCCCTTGACATCACTCCACACTATACTCCACGTCCCATGACTATGTGTGTGTGTGTGTGTGTGTGTGTGTGTGTGTGTATATATATATATATATATATATATATATATATATATATTTGACATACAATATTATAAACATCAGCTTCAGGTGTACAGTGCAGTGATCAGTGATCAAGCCTCTACCCCATCCATGATGCGGTCTCCCTAGCAAGACATGAAACCATCTGAAACCTTACAAAATATTTACAACATTATTAATTGTATTTTCTCAAACTGCCTTTCATGTCCCTGTGGCAATATTGTAGTTACATATTTATGCTGTCTAATCCCTTCTCCTTCTCCCTCATCCCCACCCCCTCCCAACTAGCAGCCATCAGTTGTTCTTCTATATCTCTGGGACCACTTCTGTTTACTTTGCTCATTCATTCAGTTTTTTAGATTCCACATATAAGTGAAATCATACTGAGATATCCCCTCGGGCAAGGGAAGTAGAAGAACAAATTAACACATGGGATTACATCAAACTTGAAAGTTTTTTCACAGCAGAGGAAATCATCAATAAAACAAAAAGACAGCCTACTGAATGGGAGAAGATATTTGCCAATGATATATCTGATAAGGGGTTAATATCCACAGTTTATAAAACACTCATTCAACTCAACACCTAAAAAACAAACAACCCAATTAAAAAATGGGCAGAGGATATGAACAGGCATTTCTCTAAAGAGGACATACAGATGGCCAACAGGCATATGAAAAAATGTTCAACCTCACTAATCATTAGAGAAATGCAAATAAAAACCACAATAAGATACCACCTCACTCCAGTCAGAATGGCTATCATCAATAAATCAACGAACAACAAGTGCTGGCGAGGTTGTGGAGAAAAGGGAACCCTGGTACACTGTTGGTGGGACTGCAGATTGGTGCAGCCATTATGGAAATCAGTATGGAGGCATCTCAAAAAATTAGAAATGGATCTACCATATGACCCAGCAATTCCACTCTTGGGTATCTATCCAGAGAAACCCAAGAAGCTAATTCGAAAAAATATATGTACCCCTATGTTTATTGCAGTGCTATTCACAATAGCCAAGAGTTGGAAACAACCGAAATGCCCATCGGTAGATGACTGGATTAAGAAACTGTGGTACATTTATACAATGGAGTATTATTCTGCTATAAAGAAGAATGAAATCGTACCATTTGCAACAATATGGATGGACCTAGAGACTATTATGTTAAGTGAAATAAATCAGTCAGAGAAAGACAAATATCAAAACATTTCTTAAAAAGAAAACTTGTAGCTCTTTTTAGAAAGGATTCTTAACCCAATCATTATTAAGAAAATTAATTTGTAGGAGCTTACCAGAGTAGAGTCATGCAGGTAACAATTAACAAACATTCCAGCTCATATAAAATGATATATTTAATATAATATGGTTTTATGTAATTATAGTTTAAAATGGATTATCAAAATTGTCTTTTACCAATCTAAAATTCCATCAAGATTATGTCTTTATTACAAAATAAAAACATTTCTATAATTTGAAAAGAGAATTTCAAGATCTTAAAAATTAAAATTCATTTCACACTATAATTATCAGTGACTTTCAGTAACATTTCTATTTTTAATCTTCTCTAACCTCATTGATAAAATTCCTACTTTATTTCATCTATTTGCTAGTAAGATCACCAGAAAAAAATAGAAAAAAACCCTCAGCTTATTTATCCATTCTGGGAGTGCATATGTGTATTCTCTTAACTAAGTAAATGACCATTTTTAAAGGCACCTTACTCTAATACTTAAAAGTCCTATGATTCTTGGAGGTGATCTACTGTACATATCCTTGACTCACTAAAAACAATGAAGAAAGGAATGACAGTGTGCAGTCAACTTCATAATGATCAGCAACATCATGCATCATGATACTAAGGAAGATTTTACAAAACCCATCATGGCTCCTGCATGAGCTTTGATGACCTTATCAATTATGTGATGGCAAAATTTTTTATGATCCAAATCATATTTAAAGTGTTATTAGTTAAACACTTCATGAACTCAGTCTGGCATGAAATGCAATAATTTCCTGGAATCCAGGTTACTTCTGGTTTCAGCTTCCAAACAAAAAGATGCTCAACATTATTTCCAATCTGGAAATTTCAATTAAAGTAACACTAAAAAATCCCACTACATACCTGTTAAAAATGGCAAAGCATCAAAAACAAAACAAAAGAGAAAAACTTAACAATGCCAATTCTAGCATAGATGTGAAGCAACAGGAGCGTTCATTCACTGCTGATAGGAATGCACAATCGTACAGCCACTATAAGACAGCTTGGCAGCTTCTTACAATGCTAATCTTTTCACACATTTCAGCAGTCACATTCCTAGGGATTTACCCAACTGGTTTGAAAATGTATGTGCACACAATAACCTTCACACAAATATTTATAGCAGCTTTACTTATAATCACCAAAAACCAAAAACAACCAAGATGTCTTTCAATACACGAGTGGATAAATAAACTGTGGTGTATCCATATAATGGATGGAATGCAGAATGTGACAAGATAATTTAAACGTACTACAAATATCTGAAACAACCTCACTGAAGGCAAATGGGATATTGTGCTGACATAAGTAGCTTTGGGAATGAGTGCATTCTGTTAGACTAAAGGCCAAAGGATTTGTACATAAACACTAGTTATGTACACTAGTAGCCTAGTTAATGAAGTTGGTCCCACAGGGTTATGGGTTAATGATTCTGAAATTATTATACATTTAGACTGAAATGTAACAATTAAGTAAGTGAATGGTTGATAGAACCAGTTTTCTCACTCTTGTAATGGAAAGTTATAGATAAGCAATGGAAAGAGACTAGAATAGCCTATGAGTAATGGGTTAGAGTGGAGACATTAGTACGAACTCATGTTTAGCATATGTGCATACAGTTTGGTTACATATAAATATATTTAAGATACGTGTATATATATGCAGGTTGGTATACACACATCTAATACCTTGCTATGTCAACTGAGAAGGCCTGGATCAATGACACCCCAGTAGCAATAAATGTACCTGGTACCTAGATATTGGCTTCTAATGTCATTATCCAAAAGAGAAACTAGAACTCTTTAAAGAAATGACTTATTCTGGAACTGGAACAGGTAACACACAAGATGAGCCTGGAGCATCTTGTAGTGCCTGAAAGAAAAAAGTGCTCAAAAGGAAAAAAAAAAAACACAAAAAATAACCCCCCAAAAAAACCCTATATGGGGATATGTCAAACAGAAAGAGGGTCCAACTGAAAGATCTCCCAATAGCCAAAGCTGGAACAAGTTGAGTACGAAAATAAAGTACTATTTGATTATAATTCAATATATAAAATAAATACCCCTGAGTCTTTACTGGTATAAATAAATGATAGAATGAATTTTAAAATGGAAAAAAGATAGACAAATCTCTTGTACAGAGCATTCCAAATAATTTATGTGGATATCCTGCCCTGAAGGAGGCGGAGGATGACTCTCTATTCCTTAAGTATGGGTTGTGTACGATGGCTTTCTTCCAAAGAGTACAGTATGGAAAAGGAAGGGAAAGTGAGTAACTTTACAGTGGAGAAAGGAAAAAAGGAAAACAAAATAAAACATAGTAATGGGGATATGTCAAACAGAAAGAGGATCCAACTGAAAAATCTCCCAATAGCCAAAGCTGGAACAATTTGAGTAAGAAAATAAAGTAGTATTGGATTATAATTCAAGCACTACCTCAGGCCAGGTGATCAAAGTTAAATTTAAGTGTACCACTCTAATATAAGATGTCAATAACAGGCAACTGGGTGTGGGATAAAAGGGAACTATATTTATTATCATTGCAATAATTTAGCAAACTAAAATAAAACTCCTCTAAAACTTTAAAATCTACTAAAAATTATCCCAAGTACCCCTACTTAATATATCAATTATTATTGAATTTTTACTATGTAAAAATTTGATGAAAATCCAAAACTAAATATTTTCTGAAACTATTGAACCCATAAAACAGAAAAAGTAAAATTATTTCAAATTTATGGAACTGACATATCATTCTGTTCAAGTTGTTAACAGATATCCCATACCTAAATATCTCTAAGTATTTGGGGGATATTTAAATCTGAAAATAAATATTCTAAATTTATTAAAGGCTATGCTGATAGTATTTCCATTTAACTCCCTGGACTGTAAGTAAAAATAAAGGGCAATTCAAATATCATCAATCTTTACAAGTGACTTTTATGAAATAAATAATGGGTGACAACAAGGTTTTATGGATTGTAAGCAGAAACACGACTACACACTTTGATCAGAATTAACATGACTTTTTGTAAAACAACATTGATGTTTATTCATTAATCAGAGTTTATGTGATATTACTTTAGCAGAACTAACTTAAATTTCTGAGTTAAATGAATGCTCTAGAATATTTATATCCTTCTGATAACCCCATTATTTAGGAAAATTCTGTTGGAGTGGAACCTTTTTACAAGACCTCTTAATATGTAAATATCCAAAGTAGCTAATGAATAAACAATCTCCTCTGCTCTTGGAATGGACATTTAAATTGTAATTAATAATGAAATAGGTATTGCAATAGGGTGAAAATATCTAATTTTATGTGCATCTGAAAATGTGATTCTGGGATTGGTTACAGATAAGGAAAGACTAATATTTATGAGTTTTCAAGTATATGTGTTCCTTTTCCTTTGCTTTCTTTTTTTTTTTTTCTCTCTCTGTCATATTCCTAGAGATTCCAGTTCCCAGTAGGTAATGGTCATACTGGGTTGACAGCTCTATATGTTAGTAATAGAACTTTAATCATTTTATAGATTCTAGTGGCAATCACTTTAGGCTATAAAGTTGATGCTATCATTAACCTTTGCCTTACGTTAAATTATTAAGTTAACAGTCACTTTATGACTTCATGTCAGTGACAGCACAAGGATAAATTGAAGCATAGGAATTCCCTCACACGTTTAGTCCCCTTCCTATTGAGTAATGGATCTGTTCAGGTTTAAGTGTAGGGGTCTACCTCCTTAGGTAACTATTTTCAAGGAATGGTTTTTGTCTGGAACATGTTCTCTGACATTCACAGTATCCTGGGCACCTTTAGTTCACCCCTCGCCCCATCTCAGTCAGACTCTCGTTGCTCCAGTGAGCCATCGTTACCATTTTCTCTTCATTTTACTTCATTTTTACTTTCATGCCACCATGAAAACTGCCATTTTCTCTTGGTTGTGCTACCATTCTTGCCTTCTCTATCCCATGAGGATCTATTAGGAGAAAGAAGAAAGAGAGAGGAGAGGATTTGAACACCAGTAATTGGTGCATTAATCTTGTGATGTTGGTATTATTAGTAACTTCTATTTTGCAGGTGAGAAAACTTTGATTTAGAAAGATTAAATAATTCAACCAAGGTGACAGACAACCTTTTGTGCACTTTTTGCTTATCATGATGAATATAGACTGATTTCATTGCATCTTTTCCTGCTTGATGATGTCACTGATATTATAATCTGTAAACTTTTCAACAAATATTATTGAGTGCCTCCAACATATCAGGCATAATTTCAGGCACTGGGAATAAAACAAGCAGATACCCCTGCTCTCATCAACTGCACAGTCTACTAATCCAAAAAGCAAAATCAAATCAAAACTAAATACAAAAAAAAATTACTCCAGATTCTCAGTTTTATTTATTATATTTAGAACAATTCATGATAAGGGAACAATTCAGGATGGCTTATTTCTGGCTTGAGCAGTTGGATAGCTAGTGATACCACATTCAAAAGAGAAGGAAGTAAAAAGGCTCATTTTTATTTATGTTATTCATTTTACTTTTATTTTTTTGCAGTTTCTTGATTTAACTTTTCAGCTCACTATTATTGTGCTTTATGAGATTAAATGAAATTGTCCTTTGTATTTCAACAATTGGATCTTCACTGAAATAAGGCAAATTAATATGATTCTGACTTTTCAAATCCAGTTCATTTCTAAGATTTATGTTTGTCTCATTTAAACAATGATTTTTTTAAATGTCATTGTTACAATGGTTCCATTTCTTTTGTAATTGAAAAAAAATACACATAAAATAAATTTATTTCCAACTTTCATCTCCTAAAATCTCTACACAGTTGATTTCATTCTGACCATAAAGTGATGTTGCTACTACATCTCTACAAATATTTCAGTTCTCAAACCAAATATAACTTCCTAAAGACGTTGGCTGGATAACTTTCCAGGAAACAAAAGAGAAGTTGAGGAGAGGAAACGATTCCTATGAGATTATTGATTCCATATGTTCAAATTACTCCTTTTGAGGACTTTATTGACTTAAGTTGTACAAATCCTCCTCTATAAATTCTTACTCAGTCAGGTTGGCAAAGATGGTATTCTGTTTCTCCCTAAACACCTTTATAAACCTTTAGTAGAGTTCACACCTAATAGAAGAGAAAGCAAAAATGTCATGGTCACATTAAATCTTATGGAGTATTAAAAAGACATAGTTAACTGATTTAATCCTTGTCTCTTGAGAGTTGAGGTATGTCAATATAGCAATGAATTCTAAAGCATTTCATGTTCTTCATTTTTTTCCATAGAGAAGTAAGCTATTCTGAAAATTAAATTTGATTGAAATGATAACTCCTAATTATGTCTCTTATCTTAAAATTTTTACTCTTTATCTCAAAATTAGCCTCCTCACTACTCTCCTTGACTGAATTTAATAGAAACTGGGAAAAGTAGAGCCTACACATTTTAAATAATCATTAGCATATTTATTTTAAATCAAATGGATCTGCCGCATCAATCCTGCGTGTCTCTCGTGTATAATTAAATACGGACAGTCATGTTGTTTTAATTCTGCCTTTTTGTTGTTTTTGTCTGAGAAATCTTGATGAAACGGACCTTATTGTCAAGTCTTCATAATGTAATGCCATTAGTATAAATTTCTGAAACAAGTTTTCTGTTGTTATTTTTTAACATAGTTAGCACAAAAGTATAACAAACGGTTACTCAAGTATCATCACACATCATCTAATATGTGTGTATTGTATGATGGACCTGACAATTCATGCCTAACTCAAGAGGAATGTGAGACCTACTGTGTAGCTTCACGAAGATCTAGAAAAATGACCCCCAAAAAATATTTGGGGGAAATTTAAAGTTCTTATTGCAGGACAGATATTTTCTAACCTATTACTCTAAGGTCAGGAGAAGGCAAGATGCATGCCAGGCTGTGAGCCTAGTTGGAGATAATGTGCAAATAGAGAAAGATAAATCCTCTGCCTCCCTGTCGAATAATACTAGCCCCGTGAAGGGTGGGAGTCCCCATGGAATAGTCACAGTCCTGCAGTACTGGACAATCAGTGGGAATTCAGAGAGCTATAATAATTTGGAATCAACCTATTCCATGTGGAAACACCAGGTTATTTGATCTGAGGGGCAATGGTCTCATTGGTCTCAGGAATTCAAAGCCTTAACTTACATTATTGAGTCTGGGGAAGAGCAGAAAAAATATAGCATTGGTCCTTTGTTATCTGGCAACTGAGTGGACAGTGGAAACCATGAGCCTCTAAAGGTCCAGGACCAGCCCAGTTGGGAAAACTGTCGGCCTTTTAGGTAACTGTACAGGTATTCAGATGGACAGAGGAAAGGTGGTAAGATTGCCATGTTGCTTTGAATACACATTGACAAGGACATCCACGGAGGCATAAATAAGACCATGGGGCAAAGATAAATGGTACTTTAGATGACCCCTTAAGAGCAGTATTGAATGCTGCTTAACATCAATAAAATAGAATGGAGAGCCCAGAAATAGACCCATGTAAATATAACCAACAGATTTTTTACAAGAGAGTAAAGGCTATACAAAGGAGCAGAGATAGCCTTTTTTAAAAAAATACTGTTATTTTAAAAATATAGCTAACATACAGTTATAGCAGTTTCAGGGGTAGACCATAGTTGTTCAACATTTATGTATCTAAAGAAGTGATCACCATGATAAGTCCAGCAACCATCTGACACCTTAGCACATTATCACAATATTATTGACTACATTCCCCACGCTGTACATTACAACCCCATAGCTTGTTTTATGCCCAGATATTTGGACCACTTATTGCCCTTCAACTTTTCCCCTTTTTTAATTTTTAACTACAGTTCACATTTGAATATTATTTTGTATTAATTTCAGGTGTACATCATAGTGGTTAGACATTTGTATAATTTAAGTCTAGTACTCACCTAGCATTATACATAGCTATTACCATATTATTGACTGTATTCCCTATGCTTTACTTTACATCCCCATGACTATTTTGTAACTACCAATTAATACTTCTTGATCCCTTTTCACCCTCTTTTCCAACTCCCCTCCCATCTATCACCCCAAATCTAGTACTTATCTGACACCATACATAGTTATTACAATATTATTGACTATATTCCTTGTGCTATACCCTACATGTCCGTGACTACTTTGTAACAATCAATTTGAACTTCTTAATCCTTTCCCCCTTTTCACCTATCCCCTAAACCGCCCTCCTCCCATCTGGCAACCATCAAAATGTTCTCTGTATCTATGAGTTTTTTTCTAATGGGTTTGTTTGTTTATTTTGTTCTTTAGAGTCTACATATAAGCAAAATCCCATTGCATCTGTCTTTCTCTTTCTGACATACTCCACTCAGCACAACACCCGCCAGGTCCATCCATTTTGCCACAGATGACAAGAGCCCATTCCCTCCCATGGCTGAGCCATATTCCATTGTATATATGTACCACCTCTTGTTTGTCCATTCATCCATCGACAGACACCAGGCTCCCTCCATATCTTGGCTATTGTAAATAATGCTGCAATGAATATATTGATACACATGTCCCCTCAAAGTAGTGTTTTGAGTTTCTTCAGATAAATACCCAGAAGTTGGATTACTGGGTCCTTCTTTGTCTCTTGTTATACCCTTTGTTGTCAAGTCTATTTTGTCTAACATAAGTATTGCTACTCCACCTTGTTTATTCTTTCCGATTTTCATAAAATAACTTTTTCCATCCCTTTACTTTCAGCCTATGTGTGACTTTCAATTTGAAGTGAGCCTCTTATAGGCAGCATATGTAAGGGTTTTGTTCTTTTATTCATTCAGCCACCCTATGTTTTTTTATTAAAGCATTTAGTCCATTTACATTGAGAGTAATCATTGATAGATATGATGTAGTTATTGCTATTTTATTATTCATATTTATTATGTTCTCACAGCCCCATCTTAAAGAATTCGCTCTAACATTCCTTGGAATACTGGTTTGGTGGTGATGAACTCCTTTAGCTTTTTCTTGTCTGGGAAGCTCTTTATCTGTCCTTCTACTTTAAACGATAGCCTTGCTGGGTAGAATAATCTTTGTATGTTCTTCCTTCTCATCACTTTGGATATTTCATGCCAAGCCCTTCTGGCCTTCAAAGTTTCTGTTGAAAAATCAACTGACATCTTGTGGGAGTTGCCTTGTACATAACTAACTGCTTTTCTCTTGTTGCTTTTAGGATTCTTTCTTTGTCTTTTTAACCTTTGGCATTTTAATTATAATGTGTCTTGGGGTGGGCCTGTTTGGGTTCATCTTGTTTGAGACTCTCGGAGCTTCATGGGCTTGTATGTCTATGTCCTTTACCAGGTTAGGAAAGTTTTCACTCATTATTTTTTCAAATAGGTTCTCAATCCTTTGCTTTCTCTCTTCTCTTTCTGGTACACCTATGATGCAAATGTTGTTATGCTTGATGTTGTCCCAGAGGTTTCTTAAACTGTCCTCATTTATTGGATTCTTTGTCTTCATGCTGTTCTCATTTGGTAGCTTTCTGCTACCTTGTTTTCCAAGTCACTTATTTGATCCTCTGTTTCATCTAGCCTGCTGGTAATTTCTTGTAGTGCATTCTTCATTTCATTTATTGTATTCTTCACTTCTGACTGGTGTTTTGTTTTATGATTTCTGTCTTTTTTTATCTTGCTATCTCTTTGTAAATGTTCTCACTGAGTTCCTTGAGCATCCCTATAACCTGTGTTTGGAACTTTGTCTCTGGTAAGATGCTTGCCTCCATTTCATTTTGTTCTTTTTCTGGAGTTTTCTCCTGTTCTTTCATTTGGGATGTATTTCTTTGTTTCTCCATTTTTGTTGCCTTTCTGTTTGTCTCTTTGTATTAGGTAGACCTACTATGTCTCCCAGTTTTTCTGCGTGGCCTTATGTAGTACGTGCCCTGTGGGGCTAAGTGGCACAGTCTCCCTGGTCACCTGAGACAGGTACTCCAGGAGTGTCCCTTGTATGATTTG
Organism: Hipposideros armiger; assembly: GCF_001890085.2. Taxonomy (NCBI): domain Eukaryota; kingdom Metazoa; phylum Chordata; class Mammalia; order Chiroptera; family Hipposideridae; genus Hipposideros; species Hipposideros armiger. Next base: position 238,465 of record NW_017732064.1, read on the forward strand.
TGCATGCCCTCCTGTTATGGTTGAGACTTGATTGCTGTTTGGCATGTCAGTGGGTGGTATTGGCCATTAGACTGACTGGATATGGGGATTGGCCACATCCACAGCTTATGGGCTGTTGTGCAGGGGGCTTGACCCCAGTGGGCTCTGGTACCTGTTGAGATCATGCTTTGTGTGTGCCATTTATGGGGCTAATTGGGTAGTGCTCTGCTGTGGCCTGAAGTCAATCTCTAAGTGTGTTGGTTCTGGGGCCTCTTTGTATGGGTTCAGGTGCAGGGCCAGGTTGGCCACAGCTTGTGACTGGCCAGAGAATGCATGGTTGGTTGCTACCTGAGCTAAACCTGGAGGCCTGTGGGAGAGGCCACACTAAGAACTGAGTACCAGATCTGGGTTAGTTCTGCAAAAAGTCAGGACACTGAGGCATGCTGCCATCTGCCAGCTCCCATAAGGTTCTGCCACTGATAAAGCCTTGTGTGGTATGAAGTTGTGTGTGGCAGGCTCTCAATGAGTCACCAGGGTGGAGCAAGCAGAGCTCACCAGACCAATTCAGATTCAGATTTGGCCATGGGCATGGGGGAGGGTTCAATACAAGAATAATGGTGCCCCCAGTCACTGTCCTTATGCCAGAGCCCAAGGTGAGTGCCTGTGCAGGTCCTTCAAGAGGACGTCTGGGTTTCCTTCTTTTTCACCCAGACAGTCCAGATTCCCCACTGTTTTTTACAGCCAGATGTTTTGGGGGATCCTCTTTCCAAAACCAGTACTCTGGGCAAGGGAGCTTGGTGTGAGTCTGGGGGTCCCTCACTCCTCCATGCAGAATTTCTGTGGCCAAGATGTGTGAGACCAGTCCATTTCATGTCTCTGCCCCTCCTACCAGTCTCAACATATCTTCTTTTTTATATCCTTAGTTCTAAAACTTCTGTTCAGCTAGACTTCAGATGGTTCTCCGTGTTGATTGTTCTATAATTTAGTTGTAATTTTGATGAGGCAAGCACAACATTTAGCTACTCTACCATCTTGGATCTCTGAGCAAAGATAATCTTTTCAACAAATGGTGCTAGAACAACTGGACATCTACATGAAAAATATACACATATATACAGAGGGTGCCAAAAAATGTATACACATTTTAAGAAAGGAAAACTGTATTAAAATTGTAATACTCAATATATACCAATAAGAAAAGATGAATATAAGTCACATTTGACTTCTACAATTACAAGAGGTTCTCCAAGTGGTTACTATCAGTGTCTAGATACTTCCGATTATGGTGAAATATGGCTTGAGCAACACTGACAAAAGTGTCCAATTGTATACATTTCTTTGGCACCCTCAGTATAGACACAAACATTATATTCTTCACAAATATTAACTTAAAATGGATCATTGACCTAAACTTAAAAGCAAAACTATAAAACTTGAAGAATACATAGAAAAAAGGATCTTGGGAATGGCAATGAACTTTGAGACACAATACCAAATGCATGACCCATGAAAAAGTAATTACTTCTAAGTGATTACTTGGAGCTCATTAACATTTAAAACTTTGGCTCTGCATAAGACACTACCAATATAACGAAAAGATGAACTACAGACTGGGAGAAAAATATATATAAAAGGCATATCTTATAAAGGACTCATCCCAAATATACAAAGATCACTTAAAACTCTACAATAAGAAAACAAGCAACTCGACTAAAAATGGGCAAAAATCTTAACAAAGACATCACAAAAGAAGATATACAGAATTATTGGGTTGTCAGAAAATTCATAACATATTTTTTCTACGTTTTTCGTTGCAAACATGCATCATAACTTTTCTGACAACCCAATATTATTATGTATAGTTGAGACTTCAGATAACTAGAGCTAAAAAAAAAAGTCTTTAGAAATCATGTTATTTATTCACATAACAATTGGGATGCTTATAGGTACTTCAGAAAATTCAGTACTTTAAATGTATAGTATGTATAGTAGGCATTCAATAAATAGCTGTTCATTGTTTAGTTATGTAACCAAACCAATCTCCAGTTGTTTTTTTTTATAAAGTGTTATCTCATCGCCCTTCAGTGGAAGGAAAAATATATATCCAAAATATCTTAGATTTTAATTTATTTTATAATTGGTACATTATTTTCCTTTTATGGTATTACCATTTGTTTTCTTCTAAATTTACATTTAATTTAGCCCTGTAACTAGGGCACTAAATTGTAAGTAATGCAATTTCCATTAAGTATCTATGTTACAGACATTGGCTCTGAGTAGTTCTCCTAAACAAAACAAAACAAAACTGGTGTGCCTAGGTATGATGTCATCATTACCAAATCACCGTCACTTCATCAAGGCCCTGGTGCAGTCTCAGCTAAGCATTTCCAGAGCTTTAGAATGGCAGCTAAATATGCTTTGGTGGAAATATTCAGTTTCTAGTATCCTAGGACCGTGTACATTGGCAAGAACCTCTGGAGTAGAAGGAAAGAAAGGAGACATTATGAGATGCAGGAGGATTAAATGAAATAATATATGTGAAAGTGGTTAGCATAGGACCTCTATATACTAGACACTCAGTAGGTTTGTTTTCCTGTTCCTATTTCTCAAATAACAGGAAGAGAAAGTTCTTTTTTTTAAAAAAAGTTTTGTATTTGTTGGTGGAGATTGTTCCCACGTATTTCACATTTTAAACAATGTATTAATTAGTAAAGTTAAGATTATGCCTACATGGTGTCAAAACATGAGATAGAATATTTTTAAAAGTTATTAAATGTATAACTAAAGTGTCTTCATACAGCTAAGGACTTTTATCTTTATACCACGAAATTATCATGTGCATATAAAAAGTCTAATGTAACGTGGGGAACTATAGAACCTGTGATGATGTTGTCATCTAATATTAATATTCATAAAAGTTTTACTACAACTGGAAATATTTCCATGCTGAGTAATGCCAAAGGAATTAACTTACTGGATATGCTGAACCTAAGGGCCACCTAGCCATAACCACCACCCTACTGACTACAGGTGGAGATTTGGCTATCTTCTTCTCTGTGGGGATCCTTTCATTCCTTACTGTTTTTAGCCCATCCTTTCTTACTAAGAGCTTAAGTAAAGGGAAAAATGACATCACAAGTAGAGGGTAACTATGTTGGGATCAAGGGTACTCATGTGTCTTGTGTCTCTGCTTGAAAATTTTAATTGCATTCTCAAGGTTTAATTGTAGAAGACCATAGGATGTCAAGTATCTAAGACTGAACCTTTTAACTTATCTGTTCTAATTCAATTTCCTCATGTTACTTAAAAATAAAATGTGTTCACTTGACTGTTGAATTCATTTCTACCTTATCACCTAATCAAGCACATCAATTGAGGATGTAAACTATTTTATGTGGGTTATTTTCAGCAGTCTAGAGAAACATTAGTCCATTACTGTAGCATTCTAACCACAAATTTTACAGCATAAAAATGACTTAGTCTCAGTTAGCTGGAAACTTGGCTTTTCTCTCATTATTCATATGTAACAGTGTTTCAGCAATGCATGTTGGTACATGTCAGACTTACAAACCTTATACACAATGAAGAAAAATTTCATGTACTTCTGTAAGCCCATATCATACTGAGATATGCAGGGAGGTAGAAAGGTTAAGAGGGAAATGCCAGTTTCTATTCTTCTCATATAAGCATTTAGCACACAGTACTGGGAGCTCCATTGCTTTTTAAGCTACACATAAGACTGCTGCCTCTTTCAAAATAATAGAGCATCTAGTAAAGCATTATATTGTTAGAGGAAGAGAAAGTTCTTTAGGGTCATGAAGTTTTTATGAGACTTCTGTGTGGCAAATGTATAAAGATGGCAAACATTTTGACATACAAAAAGCTAAGAATATAATTGAGATATTTTGGTAATAACCAGCTCAAACAAAACAAAAGACACCAATATCATTGGCCAGCCACAGCTCAATGGGTGTGGTTGAACTTTTTTTTTTTTTTTTTTGCTAAAAATTCTAATGTGAAGGTGAGAAATCACTTGATGTTTTTTTTCCCCCTGATCAGGAAACCTTACCAGGTAGACTCAATTATATCTCATGTGGTGGGGTATATTCTTAAAATCCCAGAGAACCCTAAGTTTGCCTCTATGTAAATTATCCCTAAGGCCATGAACAGAAAGGTCCTCAGAACAAAGTAAGATGATCAAGTCATATATTTTCTTAAATCATACAGCAAATTCAAAAAGAAAGAGAGTAGGTCCACAAGCTTAGGAAAGAGAGCGATCCCAATGGAAAGACCAGAATACCTGGATCTGGTGTTACACAAGATTTATGGGTCCTTTCCTCTGTCAGCCATATCACCCTTACTTGCTGGTGGTGTGGTTTCAAGGACCAGAGTGAAGGGCAGACATGGGGTTCAGTAAGAGCCCTGAAACCAGCACTCACTTCCTCCAGCAGAGAGACTTGGGTTCAAGGAATCCTGCCCAATAGCTGGAGTTCACTGTCAGCTTGCTGAGCAGCAGTGGATGTTAACTGCATATCTCAGGTAGGAGATATGTGCGTCCAGAATAACTGTCACCAGAGATAGATGAATATTTAATGCTCCATGACTATTTAGTACTTACTTCGTTGGTCCTTTTCTCCATTCCTATCTATGTTCACCATACTTAGGGTATGTCTTAGGGTATGTCACCATTCTTAGGAACATTATGTCTAATCATTCTCACAAGCTATTTACTATTGATACTTAGTTTTGCTTATCCTCCTAATTAGTTTCTCCTATCTGTTATAAAAGAATTTAATAATTTTAAATGATGCAGTAATAACACTCTTCTAGGTTTGCAATTTCAAAAATATTCATGGTACCAAATGGATGACTCTTAAGGTAAAAATGTAGACATTTCCTGTTATAATTCAAAGTGTACTGTAAGTAATTTTGTAGGTTCCGGTAGCATACTTGGACCTCCCAGGAAGATTCTCTCCCACAACTTCTCCCCATAATATGAGTCATATAGTGAGAGGCTAGAAGCATAATAACTAGCGCACGAAATATAATATTTCTCCTCTGTCCTCCTCTTCTTGCTCTTCCTCTTCTTCATCCTCCTTTTTCTTCCCCTCTTCTCCACTTTCCTCTTTCCTCCTTCCTGCTAATTCTGATTTGGAAACTTTTGGTTATATTCTGGCAAATTATTTACCCATTAATCTTTTATCCAACTGTAATATATCTTACTTTATGTGAATAATAGGAAAAGGAAACTCACTAAGGACTAAACTAATTAAAATTCTTCCAGTGAATTAAGAAACAACTGAAATATTGACTGCGGAACACTGCTTTAATTATGGTGACTGCCTTCCAGCATCAACTAGATGTTATTGAGGGTCTGCTCATTCTGCTTTGGACAGGGACATAGAATGTACGTCAGGAGAGTAAGAGATGACATAAGTTGTGGTTAGTTTATTAAAAGAACAGTTTAACAAGTCATAAAAATGAATATATTCTGTGCACAGTAGATTCTAGATCTATATTAACATGGCTGGACAGGTTGTTTAAAAGGAAAAGACAAACAAAAATATATGCCTTTCTGGCTTAGGGTAAATATAGTGATCTCTCAATTAAATGTGCAAGGCAAGGAGTGTAAAAAATATAAATACTATATAGAATTTGTATTGTAGTTTGTGTTTAAACAATGCTCACTTCTTTTCTCATTTGATTTTTTCTTTTTGATAAGTGTTTTATTTAACCAGAACTAAAGAATGAAAGTGAAATTATACTGCTTAGAACCTTTTTTATTCCTTCTTAAATTTTAAATATTTAAATACAAGCATTTAAATGTAAATATTTAATTGAAATATTTGGAATATATTTGGAATAGGTATTTGTAAGTAACAGGATAACCAAAGATGTAGGAATCTAGAAAGAACTTGCATATATATATATATATATATATATATATATATATATATATATGATAAATATGATAAATGCATAAACTGCAATAACTTCAACTGACCTTAAGGACATAGCTTTTTAATATGGATAAAAGCACCAAAATTACCTTCTCTTTATAAACACTTCTCCTTAGACAATAATACAGAGGGTGCCAAAAAAACGTATACACATTTTAAGAAAGGAAAATTCTATTAAAATTGTAATTCTCAATATATACCGATAACAAAAAATGAATACAAGTCACATTTGACTTCTGCAATTACAAGAGGTGCTCAAAATGGTTACCATCAGCGTTCAGACACTTCTGATTATGGTGAACTACTGCTTGAGCAATGTTGACCATCTCCTAAAATGTGTATACATTTTTTTGGCACCCTCAGTTTTAGACAGAAGGAATTCTGGAATTTTATCACTCAAGACCAAGACTCTAGTATATATCTGCCAGTAAATGAATTAATTTCTTAGCCAGGAGTGAGTTCTGGGTTTTATTTCTTAACTAAGTGTTACATACTTTAAAAAATAATTTTCCAGATTTAATTACCTTGTTTTCATTAGACAAAATGATCTTTTCTATGAAAAAAGATCATACCTACACCCAAGGACAAATTACATTTCGAAAACCCATTTTACTTGCGGTATTAAACATATCTACGTTAGAACTATTGTGATAGAGGTAAACAGCAACACTCTCTTGCTCATTTTCTTGTTATTAGCCAGTAGGCTTCACCCACTCTAATTATCAACCACACAAGATTCAAATCCCTGCTTCAGAATGTTTAATTAAGTTACCAAAGGCAGTTTGCAATTAATTCTATTCAGCCTGCTCTGTGGTTTTCACTGATTTGCCAAAGGGTAAATAAAGTTGGTTGACTAGATTATCACCAACTTGAAGCTCCAAACAGATAAATGAATCAATTCATTTATATTCTTACGTGAGGTGGGTGGTCAGTGTTCTTTCAAACTGCATCGTAATCTAATTTGAAGTAACCTATTTGAAATAAGGTAAATTTCAAGTCTTCTATCCATGCCTATAGCATCTAGCACATATTAGGTATTCAATAAATGTTGGAAAGAAAGAAGAAAGTGAGGGAGGTAAGAGAGAAGGAAAGGACAGGAGAGAGAAACATCAAAAAATAATGAATCAAGTGAATGAATAACAATTGATCATTTGATCCTCTTGGAGTATCTTCTAAATAAATACATGGATTGACAGAAAGAATGCTAGATTGATGATTGAGTCCTATGTTCTAGATATATATATATATATGTGTGTGTGTGTGTGTGTGTGTGTGTGTGTGTGTGTCTCAAAGTAGTAATATAATATTATGCAAGTCACTTTATCTTTCCTGAGTTTAATTTCTCACTGAATATTTCCAGATGTTTAGTTAGAGCCTAAAATTCAATATAGTCAAAGATTTTATCTTTCCTTTTGAATCTAATCCACCTTCTGTGCTTGCTCTTTCTATTCATGAATTGTTATCTGGAGTAGATTGTTTTAAAAAACGGTTGCAACTTTTCTCCTCTCTAAATCAGTATGCCTCGGTGATATGACTCCTTCCAACAAAATGTGTAGTCTATTTCCAACTTTTTTTTTTTAAAGACTTAATTGAGTAATTAGGGAAGGGGGACAGCGTTGGGAAGGGGGAGGGGAATCAGAGAAGGGGAACAGACAAGTTGCTGTCCTTTCGTTCTTCAGTCTAGTTGTGGAGCATATCACTTCACTGGCCCATGTTGGTATTATCGTTGCACTCTTCCCGGGTGAGGTAAATCGGTTGCCGGCCACTGAATGGCCACTCACAGTGGCTCTTGGCAGCTCACGCCAGCTGCTGGCCAGCCCCACTGCAGCCTACGCCATCGCTGGTGACTCATGGCAGCCCAGCTCCCAGTCAAGCTGTTGTTCACCACCTTAGTTGTAGAGGGCTCAGCGTCACTGGCCCTCATGTGGGATCAGAACTGGGGTCCTGCTGCTCAGAGCTTGTGTTCCAAGCCAACTCAACCAGCATGCCACTAGGCCGGCCCCTATTTCCAACTTTTTTACTTGTGTTCTGTTTGTGTTGTGGCCTTGTGACTTCCTTTGACTAATAGAATGTGGTCTGAGCCTAAGGCTTAGAGTCCTTGCATGCTTCAGTTAACTGTATTAGAACGCTGCTCAGACCTCATGTGAAAAAGCCTTGACTAAGCATACTGAAGGATGAGAGACTACATGGAGCAGAGATGAGGCATCTCAGCTCTGGTCAGAGTAGATTAGCTGACCCAGCAATTGACTGCAGACACATGGGCAAGCCCAGCCAATTATACTAGAGGACAATTACACTCTCTCTTTATACCCATGGTATGTCTTTCTAACCAAGAACTCTCTATTCTCTATTTCATTCATTTCTGTGCTTTAATCACACCGAAGTGAGTTTATTAAATGCAGAGATTCTACCACAATCACTTTTTAGTCCTCAGTAACAAGCACAGTGACTTGCAAATAATAGACATTTGATAAATGTTTTTTCATTCATAATTATTTTAATAATATTGAATCGTATCTCCTACCCCTACTTCCCACCCCTAGAAACCAAACCAAAGCTAAAGAGAAAAATAAATTGTATTTAAGCTAGGAAATGTATTTTGTTTAAATTGCACCAACAATTATTCAATGTTGACTAGGGTGTGGAAAATAGACTATGTTATATATTAGTGGAAACACGTTGCTACAGCCTTCTGGAGAGAAGTGTGTCAATATCTATCAACACATTTAACATTTCAAAAGAAACCTTTATGTCCTTTGATCCAGATATGATATGTTTTGTTTTGGTTTTTTTTATTGTTAGTTTCAGGTATACAGAACAATGCAATAGTTATCCTTTTCACCCTCACAAAGTAACAACCCCTGTCCCCCATCTACTGCCCTCCCACCCGCGATATCATGTTTGTCTATTACAGTTCCATTGACTCCATTCTCACACTCTATACTCCATGACCTGTGACTATATGTATATATAATTATAGTTGACATACAATATTATTCAACATCAGCTTCAGAAATACAGTGCGGTGGCCAGGCCTCCACACCGACCATGAATTGGTCTCCCCCACCAGACATGGGTCCATCTGGCCCCCCAAGAAATATCTACAACTTATTGATTATATTCCCCAGACTGTCTTTTCTATCCCTGAGGCCATATTGTCGTTACCAATTTGTATTGTCTCATCCCTTCCCCTTCTCCTTCATCCCCACCCCCTCCCAACTAACAACTCTCAGTTTTTCCTCTGTGTCTCTGAGACTATCTCCATCCACATCTCCCATCCATTCAGTTTTTTAGATTCCACATATAAGTGAGATCGTAAGGTATTTGTCTTTCTCTGACTGACTTATTTCACTTAGCATAATGTTCTCTAGTTCCATCCATATCATTGCAAATGGTACTTTTTCCTTCTTTATAGCTGAGTAATACTCCATTTTATAAATGTAACATAGTTTCTTAATCCAGTCGTCTACTGATGGGCATTTTGGTTGTTTCCAAGTCTTAGCTATTGTGAATAGCACCGCAATGAACATAGGGGTGCATATATTTTTTTGGATTAATGTCTTGGGTTTTTTTGGTTAAATAC
>NW_017732064.1:252395-259264 GCF_001890085.2 Hipposideros armiger
GTTAGTTAGGTTGTTTTTCTCTTTCCTCTGCTTAAAGCAGCCCTTTTAACATTTCCTGCAATGCTGGCTTGGTGGTAATGAATTCCTTTAGCTTATTCTTTTCTGGGAAGCTCTTTATCTCTCCTTCTATTTTAAATGATAACCTTGCTGGAAAAAGCAATCAAGGTTGCAGGCCTCTGTTTTTTTCATCACTTTGAAGACCTCCTGCCATTCCCTTCTGACCTGCAGAGTTTCTGTAGAAAAATCAGCTGATAATCTTATGGGGGTGCCCTTGTATGTAACTTGCTGCCTGTCCCTTGCTGCTTTTAGGATTCTGTCTTTGTCTTTAACCCTTGCCATTTTCACTATAATGTGTCTTGGTGTGGGCCTGTTTGGTATCATCTGTTTTGGAACTCTCTGCACTTCCTGTGCATGTATGGCAATTTCTTTTGCCAGTTTAAGGAAGTCTTCAGACATTATTACTTCAAATATGTTCTTGATCCCTTGCTCCCTCTCTTCTCCTTCTGGTATTCCTATGATGTGCATGTTGTTGCATTTGATATTGTTGCCTAGCTCTCTTAAACTATTTTCAATGTTTTTTATTCTATTTTCTTTTTGCTGTTCCACTTGGATGATCTCTGCTATCTTGTCTTCTAAGTCACTGATTCGATCCTCTGCTTCATCCAATCTATTAGAAATTCCATGGAGTTTGTTATTTAATTCAGTAATTGAATTCTTTATTTTTACCTGGTTATTTTTCATGATTTCTCTATCCTTCTTTTCATTCTCATTAATTTCTTTGAGCATTCTAATAATCAGTGTTCTGAACTCTGTCTCCGATAGGTTGTTTACCTCTATTTCCTCTAATTCCACAGATTCAGGGGGTTTCTTCTGTTCTTTTATTTGGGATGTGTTTCTTTGCTTCCCCATTCTGGTTTACTCTTTGTGTTTACTTCGATGAAATAGGTAGATCCCCTAGGCCTCTCAGTCTTTTCTGGGTAGACTTATGTGGTATATGTCCTTTATATTTAAATTGCTCAGACTCCCTTTTCTCTCGTGTGTGTATACCAGAGGTGTTCCTTGTGTTATGTGCCTTCTCCTGTTGAGGTCTAGTTTTTATTCCTTTCAGCTTTTCAGTAGGTGGGCTTGACTCCCAAGCTGACTAGCCATGAGGATTAGCTGTGTCCAAAGTTTATAAGCTGTTGTGTGAGGGTTGACCCCTCTGATGAGGCTTGGCCCCAAAGGGCTCTTGTGCCTGTAGAAATTTCCCTTTGAATATGAGTCTGGTAGGTCAGACCCTGTAGTGCTCTGGTTTTATCTTGGTCTCTGGGTGTGCTGATTCTTGTGCTTCTTTGGCTGGGCCCCGCTGCAGAGCATGTTTAAGGGCAAAATAGATCAACGAGCACAACCACAACAGCAACCAAAGGTAACCAGATACTCTCTGAGGTACAAAACAACCATCACCCTACACTCCACATGTATAGAAATATCAATCAAACACAAGGAGAAAACAAACCAACAGAAACAAAACAACGGCAATGAGAAAAGAAGAAGAAAAAGAAAAAAAAGGAAAAAAACATGCAGAAAAAAATGGAAAGGAGGAGGCAATTCAAGCTATGACAAGGAAGCAGGAAAGAAGGGAGAGAGAGGTTAGAAGAGAAGGAAAGAAATAGAGAAAAATTCAGAGAAAAAAAAATATGTCTATACCCCCATATATATGGACATATATATCCACATATATGCACCTTTATATATGTCTATATAAAAAACTAAAATTACTAATTAAATAGAAAAATCCAAAAACAACCAATGCAAGTGATCAATGGAAAAAAAAGAACAAAACCCCAAAACATCCAAGAGAACCCAATTAACAATAACAATATAACACATTGAAAGAGAAACCCAAACTGAAAACAATAAAAAAAAAAAGGGAGAAAAAACAAGAAATAACCAGTGCCAGTCTTGGCTGAAGTCCACCAAGCTCTCTCCAGGTTTTCCTCTGCTATACACACACTCCTGTGTGTCTCTTGGGGGCAGAGCCAGCCGCCTGGCACCTAGAGTGAGCTTGGTAATGGCAGGTCTAGTTTAGATGAATGGAGTTATGAGGTGTGATTGGTAGTTTTTTTTACAAAGTCAGTGTTATTTCTGCTCCTGCCTGTCCAGAAGCACTCTGATTTCTGCGCAGCCAGAGGACTGGATGTGCGTCTTCGGGTGCTTTTTCCACTGGGGCTGTTGGAGGATGGGGGTGGAGATTTCAGAGCTGCTGGTAGGCCTTCCTGCGCCTCAGCAGCCAAAGCTGTTCTGCTTCGCCAGCCGCGCAGGGGGCGGGGACAGTGTGTTTAGTAACGCCCACCTGCAGTCTTTTTTCATGTAAATTACTCAACCCCCAGGGAGTTGAAGCACCTTTGTTCTGACTTACTCCTCTCTTGGAGTCAGCCTCAGGCTCTGGCAGGGAGGGGGCCAAGGTTTCTGAGGGAGGGTAGGGGTGTGCACTTACCTAAGCAGTTCATTTTTCCTATCTGAGAGAAAATGGGAAAAAAGAAAGAGAAAAAAATAGGAAAAAGAAAAAAGCCCCCTCCGACGCCAGGCACCCCCTGGCAAAGCAGCTCGTGTCTCCACAGCTGTGGAGTGTGGACTGTGTCGCCACGCTTCTCGCTTCCCTCTTCTCCTGCTGGCTGGTTTGAGATTTCTGCCTCAGACACTGCACACCCTGGGGCTCCTGTCGGACTCCAGATGGGGACCATCAGCACCAGATGCTGAGCCGGTCCAGATGCTGCAAAACACTCTGCCTAGTCCTGGATTCCCGCAGCTTCGCAGCCCCAGGCGCAGACAGACTGTGCCTCCGCTCACGCCCTCCTCTCTCCGTTCTGCTTTGCCCCGGCCTGAGGATTCTGCCTTTAGCGCAGGCTGGAGGTGCAGGGAGTGAGCCCCGGGAACTCTCTGATCTGCTCTCTGAGACCCCGGCTCTCAGCAGCCGCGGGTGTGGTCTGTGCCTCCACGCGCCTCGCCTCCCTCTTCCCCCACTCTCCCGGTCTGCCCACCTTTAAGTACTCAACGTGGGAGTCCCTTCGCTGCTCAGCATGCTTCACAGAGGCCTGTTTGCTGTGCTCCAGCTGCTCAAATCTCTGTGTTCTCCAGGAGAGAATTCAGGGAGTCCTCCTCACCGCCGCCATTTTTCCATTCCAGATATGATATGTTTTTAATGTACATATAATGAGCAATATTAACCAATTTATCTAAAAATGTAAAAAATCTCACTATATCAAGTTAGTTTTATAGAAGTTTGAAATTTGTTTACACTTAATTGTCTTAAATAAAGTTTTATTTACCTGTTAGGTAATTATAAATGAGCATGAGAATGAAAAGTTTTCCTCCAGGATTTATTTTGGTTGAATCTGGCTTAATATTACTTACAATTCCAATACATTTTGGAATTATAGGCAAAGACACACTACTAATATTGGACCTTGCTATTAATCAAAGTAAACCAATTGTGAATATCAGGCTACAATATTCATTACAACCAGCGTTTAATAACAAATATATCAGTGTTTATGCTGTAGGTAAAGTGACAGACTATAAGATTTTGCTTCATATATGGACATACTATAGATCTTATGGCATCTGGAGAAGTCTAGTTTTCTTTTAGTTGATTTCTGCTGAGTTCAGATAAATCATCACAGTAGCATTACTTCCTTTCATTCATTCAACGAATATTTATTAAGCACATGCTTTGTTCCAAACACTGTTCTGATCCTTCAAATCAATTATTCTCCAAAAATAGTAATTTTACCTAACATAATTTTGATATAAACTGTTCATGTGCCATTGTTTTCTTTTCTCTTTGCTTCTTCTTTCTTTGCTTCTGTCCTTTCCTTTCTTTTAACTTTTTCTTTCTAAGAATACTCAAGCTTCCAGCTTGTTTTCAGATATTCTTAGGTTTTTTTTTTAATTCCCACACTCTCTTTCATGCTTACTAGTTATTTTCTACCCAAATTTTAATGCATATAATTTTTAAGAGAAATAATGCTTTAAAAGTCCAATTTCAGTAGCTATCACTCATAGCCATTGATCTTTGTTAATATGACACATCACTCATTGTTTCTAAATTCTGTGATTGGGATTAAATTAAACTTTCAAAACAGTATCATTTAGGATCCCACTGAGAATATGAGTCTGTTCTAAAGCAGAAAATAAAACCTTTATATACTGATTATTTATAAAAAAATTGAAGTTATCTTGAAAAATCAGTGACTATAGATGTTTACTTTTTATGTTACTCAACACATTTGGGTCTTATATCAGTGAAAAAATTGCCCACAATTCTAGAAGCAAATCACATTTGTTATTTTTTAAAATTTATTTGAGAAAAAGAAATTAGTATGTTTTTAAAAGAATTAGAATTCAAGGGTGAATTATTGAGGGAAATAATAAAAATGATTCAGTTAAGAGCTACTGAATATAAAAGTTATATAAAAATAAAACTGTCATGGGCCATTTTATCAGGTTAGCACTAAATGAAAACACTGCAAAAGATAGTGATTCAAGACTTTATAAAGATTCTTACTGTATCAAATTTGTCAAAAGTTCTATTCATTAAATCACACAGGTAAAACCAGTATGCTTGGTCATTTCAAGATCAATAAAACAGCAATTTGAATTAATCACGATTGATGATTTAATTTTTTCTGAGCAAAACATGTTGTGAGTTCTATTTCATGTTTTTTTCATTTTTTATAGAATTACCCAATGCATTTATAGGTGGTTCAAATCAAGACTCAATGAATTATTTTTTCTTTTCTTTTTTTTTTTTAACCTGAGAATGTAGTTTCAGAAGCATATTTTAAGTCAAGGTTGATATTTTTTAAAAATGTTATAAAACATCATGGAATAATGTTACAGATTCCTTTGGCTTTTAATTTCCCACATTTAATGTGGAAGATATTTAAGGGAAAGGGCAATCCAATTCATTTGAATTAGTCTCAAATTATCATCATTGTGTCTCTTGACTGGGAGTTATGGTTGAGTCTATTTCTCTAATTGTTATGACCCCTTTCTCAAAGCACCAACACACTCAGAGATTAGAGGAAGAATCCACTTCAAATCTGAATTTGGCCAGATTTTTACACAGTTTGAGTATACTCCTACCATTTGAAGGCATTAAAAACAAACAAATCATCGCTTTGCTTGTCCTTTTTGGAGTGTTTTTCCTGGAAGCAGTGTTTGGGATCAACTATGATCCTAAGTTCCTCTACAGGCCTATTAAAAAGAACAAATTTAACAGTGTTTGGCTCACAGACAAAGTGCTGAAACAACAGATGGAATCAATATTAAATTTACAAAGGAACTACACAGGAAAATCAACAATTCTCTGTAATGATTGATGATGATTATATGAGTTTTTTTTATACTGTTAGCATTTTCTTCTTTCAAAAGAGCCTAAGTAGATGCCAAAGGCGGTTGTGGAATAGCTCCAAAGAGGTATTAACTGAGTTCCATTCCAGGTTGTGATCAATTGTAAATTAGCATTTTATAAAATAGTCACAGGAGAGGTAAACCACAAAAATAGTAACTAGGGATTTTAATTAATGTACATACAAGAGGATTCAGCATTCTTGCGATCAGATCTCTCCAATGCACACACACATACATGTCTCCTTCCCTCACTTTCCCGTTACTGCTGTAGACAACATTTGGTTTAATCTGTATTTAGTGGTTCACATTATTATGACTATGAAAATATTGTTCACAGCTAAGGCATAAAATGTATTATGATTACATTGCCTTTCTTGTATATCTATGCTTTTTTAGTTACTAATATCTTCATTTATTTGCTTAGTTATCTTTAAACCTAATGCTTTTTCATATTTCATTCATATACCTGTGAATTTTTTACATACATTCATATATATATAGCCAAAAATGTATACACCTTTTAATAAAGGAAAAAACTGTATTAAAATTGTAATAATATATACCAATAACAAAAGATGAATACAAGTCATGTGTATACATTTTTTAGCACCCCCAGTATACATATGGTATGTTGTGTATGCTTGTATTTTAACTAAAGAAATACCCTCTTAATTCTCTTTCCATTCTCCAGTCCCAATTTTCATCAGTTGTTCTCTAAATCTAATACATCATAGTTATCCTAAAGTATCCTTCACCATCATTCAATTATTTCCTTTGCTCTGTTAATTTCATGTATACTGGAGTTATGGACTATGTGGATTGTTATATTTCAGTTTAAACCCTCATCCTGATGAAACATATCTTTCAGGAGCAAAATGTTAAAGGCATCATCATAAGCTTTTCTATCAGTTTTGATCTAATTTGTGGTATGGTTTTAGATAGAATTCTAGGATGGTAAATATTTTCTCTCAAAATTAAAAGTGTGACAGAGATTGTTCAGTTGTGGCAGAGACTAGACAGATGTTCACAAATTGTTCCCTTCCTCCTGGACACAATTTATACTGTACTTTCCTGCCTCCTTGTAGGTCAAACCCAGTAATGCTCTGGTTTGGTCTAAAGTTGGCCTCTGGGTGTGATAATTCTTGAGCCTCTTTGGCTGGGCCCTACTTCAGAGCGATTTTAGAGTAAAACAGATCAACAAATATGATCACAACAGCCACCAAAAGAAACTAGATACACTCACATGTAAAAAACAACCAACAACCAACACTAAACATGCACAGAAATATCAAACATACAAAAAAAATGCAGAAAAATGGAAAGAAGGAGGAGAAGTAGAGCCTTGAAAAGAAAGAAGAAAAGAAGGGAGGAAGAGAGAGAGGGGAGACAAGAAAGGAAGAAAATACATACATATATATATATATATATATATATATATATATATATATATATATATATATATATGTCTATGTATG
>NW_017732064.1:259684-280919 GCF_001890085.2 Hipposideros armiger
AGGGGGCAGTCTTATACGGCGAGTATATAACAAACTCTGTATTTTGAGTGGAAATGTTAGGGGGTCGTCTTATACGCCCAGTCGTCTTATACGCCAGCAAATATGGTATATGGAAATATATATACACATATATATACCTATATAAAAAACTAAAGATGGTAATAATGAAATAGAAAAAACAAAAACACCCAAAACAAACAAACCAAAAAAACCCCAAAACACCCAAAAAAGCCAAACAAACAAAAAGAAAAAAAACACGCCAAAAACAACCATCCAGTGCCAGTCTTGACTAAAGTCCACCAAGCTATCCCCAGGTTGTCCTCTGCTGTACAAAAGCTCCTCTGTATCTTGTGGGGGCAGATCTGGCCACTCCGCTCCTAGAGTGACCCTGGCGGGGCAGGTCTAGATGAATGGGGTTATGAGGTGTGACTAGTAGTTTTTACAAAGTCAATGTCGTTTCTGCTCTCGCCGGCCCAGAGGCACACTGAGAACTGCGCAGCCAGAAGGCTCGATGTGCGCCTTCGGGCACTCTTTCTGCTGGAGGATCTGGGAGATGTGAGATTTCTGAACCACTAAAAGCCACCTGCTGGGGGTCCTGAGAGTGACTCAGCAGCTGAAGTTGCCCTGTCTCCCAAGCCATGCAGGAGAGGTAGGGGCGGGGTAGGTTAGAGCCACACTCCACAGCCTCTTCCTGAGCTGAGTCCCTCAACCCCTTGGGAGTAGGAGCGCCTCTGTAATCTGACCCTACTCCTCCATTCAGGGGTCAGCCTAAGACTCTGGCATGGCAGGGGCCAGGGTTTCTGAGGGAGGGTGGGGGTGGGTTCTTATCTATGCAGTTGTTTTTTGCTTTCTGTTCAAGAAAAAAAAGAGAAAAAGAAAAAAAAATAGAAGCAGTCCTGCTGCCATTTTGAGCCGAGGCTTCTGCCTCCGATGCTCCAGCCCTGCTCCTGGCGCGGGACCGCGGAGGCGCAGGGACTGAGCCTGCCCTGGCGCTGCAACGCTCTCCGATCTGCCTCCTGGGGTTCCTCATCTCCACAGCCACAGGTGTGGACCGCGCCTCCGCAGGCACATCTCCTCTCTGTCTTCTCCCACTCGCCAGGCCCAAGGCTTCTGCCTTAGACTCTGCAAACCGTCGCTCTCCTGCTGCACGCTCCGCAGGACCGCAAGGCACAGGAAGCGAGCCAGAACACTCTCCGATCTGTCTCCTGGGGCCCTGTGTCTCAGCAGCCCCAGGAGCTGGCCGCTCCTCCGCCCGGCTCGCCTCCCTCTTCCTCCACTCGCCCGGGCTGCCCATCTTTCAGTAATCCTGGAGCGAGTCTCTTAGCTGTTCTGTGTGATGAGCAGAAGTTCCTTTGATGTGTTACAGCTGTTCAAATTGCGGCAATTTCCAAGGGAGGACTCAGGGAGCCCTCCTCACAGCCGCCATTTTCCCCCTCTCTCCCCAAAATAGACTTTAAAACAAAGGCTATAACAACAGACATAGAAAGACCCAGTAATCACACTTCTGGGTATTTATCTGAAGAAACCCAAAACACTACTTCAAAGGGACACATGCATTCATATATAGTCATTGAAGCATTATTTGTAATAGCCAAGAAATGGAGGCAACCTGGGTGTCCATCAATGGTTGAGTGAATACAGAAGAGGTGGCACATATATACAATGGAATATTCCTTAGCCATAAAAAAAACATTGAAACTTGCCATCTGCAACAACATGGATGGATGGAGAGGTTACTGTGCTGAGTGAAGTAAATCAGAGAGAAACAAATACCATATGATTTCACCTATATGTGGAATCTATAGAACAAAATAAACAAATAAAACAGAAACAAACTCAAAGATACAGAGAACATTTTGATGGTTGCCAGATGGGAGGGGTGTTGGGGAATTGGTGACAAGGGGGAAGGGATAAAGAAGTACAAATTGGTCATTACAAAACAGTCATAGGTTTGTAAAGTATAGCATAAAGAATATAGTCAATAATATTGCAATAACTATGTATGATGTCAGAGCAATCACTTCATGAGTTATATAAATGTCTAATCACAATGTTGTGTACTTGAAACTAATATAATGTTGTATGCCATCTGTAATTGAATTTTTTTTTAATTTAAAAAAATTGTTAAGTGGGGGAAAAAACTGACACAGAAGAGAGAATATATGTCGAAAAAATGTATATGAATGTGTGCCTATGTATTCAGAGTAAATTTCTGGAAAGATGCAGGAGAAACAAATAGTATTATTTGCCTCTGAGAAATATAAAAAGGAAATTGGGGGAAGAGATATTTGGATTTCCTCTGTAACATGTTATTTCTTTAAAAACTAGAAAAAAGATGTGAAGCAAATACTGCAAAAATGTAGTGTCTGTTAATGTTACATGATGAATGAAGAGATATTTGTAAAATAAAAACATAAATTACATTGTTTTGGTTTTTGGTTTGTTTGTTTGTTTGTTTGTTTGTTTATTTATTTATTTATTTATTTATTTGCTGTTGAGTTGTATGAGTTCCTTTTATATTTTGGATATTAACCACTTATCACATATTTGTTTTGAAAATATTTTCTCCCATATTTTAGGCTGCTTTTTCATTTTGTTGATTGTTCTTTGCTGTGCAGAAGCATTTTAGTTTGGTATTAATTCTTCTTTAAATGTTAGCTAGAATTTATCCATGAAGACTTCTGGCACTGGGCTTTTCTTTTTTGGGAGGTTTTGGATTACTGATTCAATCTGTATTGATTGTTACTGGTATTATTGATCTGTTCAGATTTTCTGTTTCTTCATGATCTGGTCCAGGTAGGTTAGGGACAAAGCCAGCTGCAAGGACCAGGGCCAGCTGTGAACTCACTTGGCAGCTGCAAGGGCTCTGGCTGTGGGAATGCCATCCTGTGGCTATGGGGTTTTCTCATGATACACTGATGGCAGTGGACACTGGTATTGGGAGTCGGGCTGGGGGCATGCAGGGGCACTGCTGGAGGTACTAGCTGCAGATGAGTCCAGTGGTGAAGGTCAGTGACAGGAGACAGTGCCAGATCTGGGCCCAGTAAGCATCTTCAGTGGCCTGTGACTTTTTTGATTATATGGTCTCCCCTCACTGGGAAAAGGAGAGAGTGGAGTGAGCACTGAAGTAAGGACCTGCTTAGGGCCCAAATGGTAGTGGAGGCTGGTGACAGGGGTCAGGACAGGAGTGGACAGCTTGGTTGGCTAGCTGCAAGTGAATCCAGTGATGCAGTCAGTGACTAGGCCATAGCCAGGCCCATGCAGCTTTGGGAGCCTGGACTGTCAGCGTGCACTTTCACGGCTGCAGGATCTCACCATAGCCACCCACATGGCAGCAGAGGCCAGTCATTAGGGGCCTGTGGCCCCAAGCATGAGGCCAGGGGTGTGGGTCAGCAGAAGAGGCAGGAGGAGAAGGATTCCTAAGCAAGTATCTTGTACTCACGCAGCTATGAAGCCCTGGGCTGATTGCCAGTGTGGGCCAGAGCAGGCAGGGAATGGGGAAGTAGTCAGCTGGAGTCTGCAAAAGCTAATACCTGTGGTGTGAAAACCAGTGAGATCTTCAGAGGGTCTGTGGCTGGTGCTGTGCTGGATGTTGGTTTCTCTGGTGGCAAAAACTGCTGGGGTCTTCTGCAGAAGGCACTGGACCTGTGGTCACTCCTGCTACATGGCTGAAACTGGGGACCCCTGCTCTTCTTTGCTCCTCTCCTCTATACATCTCAGCATTGCTGGTCTCTGGATGAGGTGAAACCTAAGCGGGTCTTCATTGCAGTGCCCCAAAAGGCTGGAGAAGCTGGTTGCTCACCCTGCTCTCTCCGTTTCCCAGTGAGAGAACTCTTCCTGGATAGGGAACTTTCTCTTGGCTTTGAGCAATGCAGGCCTGGGGGATGGGGTGATATAAGCAAAATTAGCTGTTCTTCCTTTTTTGTGTGGTTATGCTCAGGTTTTGTTCTGCTTCATTGCTGAAGTTTCTTAAATGGACACCCGAGTGCTCCCAGAGCTGTTTTTGTTCTTAGATAGCTAATTGTTGATCTCTATTGGGTAATGGAGGTTCAAGCCTCCTATTCACCATCTGGTGAAGTCAGTGTAAAGTCAAATTTTAAAGAAAGTAAAACATCTTTCTCAATAATACAAAGATATGAAAACACATTAACTCGTGAGTTGTATGTATGTTTTGTTGAACAATTTTTTCTAAGCAATTTTTATGGCAAAGCTCATGAGTAGTAATGTTTTCATAGTGTCAATATTAAATTAGATATTACCACATATTTACCACTTTATTTGTATGTTATTTCTTCCTGCATCACTGATTTGCCATCTGAGATCAAATTCCTTTTGCCTTTGCCTGAAGTATATCCTTTAAAATGGCTATTAACATGTCTATACCATTGGAAAACAGGTTTTTCTTTGTGTGAAATTCTATTTTATCTATCATCATTCTTGAAAAATATTTTCACTGAGTTTGGAATTTAAGGATGACAAACACTTTCTTAAGCACATTAAGTGGTCACTTACACAGTGGAAAGTTCGCAAACTTATTTGTCCTACCGTGTGTGTGTGTGGTGTGTGTGTGTGTGTGTGTGTGTGTGTGTGTGTGTGTGTGTGTATTCCCCCAGGCTCATTCAACTTCTTGGATTCCTAGATTAGTCTTTAATTACTCCTTGAAAATTCTTAATAATTATTACCTCATGTATTGCCTCTGACCATTGTACATTCTTTATCTTTTGTTTCTTATCGAATTTCAGTTCATTTTGTGTTAGATCTACTCATTGTCCTCTCAATCTTGCTTTCTCTTTTTTTTTCTTTTTTCTTTCTTCTCCTGCTCCTTCCCCCCCTTCACACACACACACACACACACACACACACACACACACACACACACACTTAATCTTTGTCTGTGTATGATGTTCTGGCCAATTTCTGTCAAGTTTGTTATTAAGTTTGTCCACTCAATTTTTAATTTTGATTACTCTGCTTTTAATATTTAAAAATATGTTTGGTGCTTTTAAATTTTTTCTTGATTATCTATTTTAGTTTTCTATTCCTAGCAGTGTTTTCTCTTATTTTTAATTTTTTAATATATAATGACCATGGCTGTTTCATAGTTTGTATCTGATGATTCCGATATCTGAAATCTGTGTTTTTATTCATTCTGTCTTAGAGCACCTTGCTTTTTATTATTCTTGGTTATCATTGACTGGTTTGTACTCATTTTTCTTCAAAATATTTATATGAATAATTTAAAGATTAGAATGTGGTGAGTTCCTTCAGAGATAATTTAGTCTGCTTTGGAGAAAGCTGTAATTTTTGCTTTGTTCTTACACTGTATTTTCTAGTTTTGATCCAATTACTATCACCATTCATTGTCTAGGTTTCAAAATTATTGATATATTCTACTTTTATTTTCTGTTCTGTTCCTCTCTTATTGTAGATTTATTATTTTAATTTATTTACTGTTATGATAAAAACTAAGTATATGGAGCTGTTTCAGGGTTTGTTGTAGGAACTCCAGCAACACCTAGAGTTGGGAGGTGGGGTTGGACTTTCAATGCTCTATTTATAGAAGTGTATGCTCTGTATTTTTAATTCCAACATATATTAATTTTTAATAAAAGTACTTTTCTATTTAAAAAATTTGCAATTCACTGATATTGCCCAAGCCACCCATTTGACAAGTAAGGAGAATAAAGCTTAGAGAGGTCACAAAATTAGTCCCACTTCCCAAGAGCTGTAATTGGAAGATCAAGGATATAATCCCATTTTTTGGTTCCAATTCATGAGATTTTTTTTTTAATTTCACCTTTTTATATCTCCATATGGGAAATTCTCAAGATTATTGTGTGGGTTAATATTACACTTTTATTATCAGTTAGAAACATTTCTATTGCTTTTTAACTGAGACAAATTGCAACAATCATACTATGACTCAAGAAATAAAATTTCTCTGTACACCTAAAACCTATGTAACTTTACTAACAATTGTCACTCCAATAAACTTTATTTAAAAATAAAAATTTTAAAAATCTTACTAAACCCTAAAAATAAAAAAAAATAAAGAAATAAAATTTGTAGTATTCAACTTTAAATTTTTTAAAATGTCTTTCAAACATGTAAAGTATTACATAGAATAAGAGCAAATGTATAATACAAAAATTATAATTTGCTGTTATTTAGAGTCTAGACCCGGATTATGTGTATTGGTATGTGATTAACCAGGGTTTTCAATTTTCATATGAAATGTAAGCAAACATAATTAAACTTAATTTATTAGTTTAAACATATTTTACTATAACCTCCACATAAATCTTAGAATACCAGTTATTACACACACACACACACACACACACACACACACACACACACACTGCACAATATTTTTAATTTTTTTTTAATTGTTATGACTCATTAATTCATCTTGTCTTATGTTGGCTAGAAATATCAGAACAATTTTGAATAAAAAGACAATTGTTGAAATTATTTTCTTATTTTTAACTATAAAAAATAATTCTGTTTCATCAATAAGTTTTATAAAACATTTTAATAGAATCCCTTTATCAGGATAAGGAAGTCCCCCCCCCACCTTTATTCCTACCTTGTTAAAATTTATTGCAATAAATGGATATTGAATTTTAGGAAAAGAATACTGTTTTGAAAATATTGATATGATTACATATTTTTTTATTTTATCTCTTAATAAAATCACTATTTATTTTATTATGAAATCAGCATTGAATTTATGGGTTTAAACATGTTTGATCACAAATATATATTTTTAAACACATTTTTTATTCAATTTGCTTTTATACTCTCTTTATAAACTGCTTTAAATTTCCTTTATTGATCTTCTTTATTGTCAATTTATGTTTCATCAAAATATGCTCTTATGTCTATTATTTTCATCACTCTAATATATATGTATATATATATATATATATATATATATATATGACTATAAAAGTCCTTTCCCTATTGGTTTAGATTTATAATAATCATGGTCCAGTCAGGGAAGTCTGAATTACATTAGGTATTGCAATGGAGAGAAATTGATGTAAGGACTTGATTGACTAGGTATTTAACGGCTGAAGAAGTAAAATAAGAACAGAGAGGTAAATAGATGTAATAGTTGCAGAAAGACTATGTCCTGGAGAAAAAGAGGGTTATCAGAAGATAGTAGCTCAGAGGAAAGACCCTACAGATATCAGATTCATGGTTGGTTATTTTACCTGTGAAAGGATGCAATATGCTAAGACTAGAACAAACCTGCTGCCTGGTTGATGAGCCATTACTGAGCTGATGCTAATTGGAAGAGGTAGATACCAAAGAAATCTAGGTTCACCTCCTGCTTTCTACTTCCTCTCTAGTTCCCTAAATGTGAGCAAACTGAGAGTGGAGAAATGTAGTTTGCAAGGTGCCTGTCCTAATGTCACAAATAAAACGGAAAGATGCTTTTGGAGCTGAGAGACATTGGGCAAATAAGTGGCACACACAGCTCACATATTTTAATACATAGTCAATTTTGGGGTCATCAAATGTTAAGTATTCTTAAATTTGTATTATAATTTTTTTTACTAATGAATTATTTAAAAGAGTAATTTTTACTTTATAACAATATGTGTGGCTGATCTAGTTGATATTAATTTACTATTTTGTTGAATTTTTAGGGAATATATTCTAAATGAAGTATATATGTACATATTCTTAACTTCTTTAAATTCTAATATATATGATCACTTTCTAAATATGTTTTGAAAAGATAAATAAATTTCTGTTTATTATATACAAAATTTTGTGTCCACTATATAACCCTTGTTTATTTTGATATTTGTGTTTTTTATAACCCAAGTAATTTTTGAAAATCTTGTTGAGCTCTCTATTTAGGAGGGTCAAGTTAATTTTTTCTCTAGTATTACTATGAACTTTCCTAGTTCACTTTTTAATTCTATTTTTGATTGTTCCAATCTGCATTAAATTTTTCTGTATAACCCTTTTGCTGAGAATTCTTTTTAATTTGAATCATAATATTTTAAGGTCTGACAAATCTACTCATTTTTTTTATGGTAGTAGACATTTTCCCATCCTCAAATACTACATAGATGGCAAGAATTCCAACTGCTTCTTTAGATGACTGGACATTGTTTCCTAGCTTATCAGAAGGGGTAACATTTTAAGGTCTCTGCTATATTAGTGGAGGGTTGAATTCTAGCTCCTTCTTTTTACATATGGCCACATCCTCTGTTCCTATGTGAGTATTAGAAGACAAAATTCACGCTTCTAAGCCTCTAATCTAAAGTCTCTGTATGTTTTGCTGGCTTTAACTTCCTCTACTCCCTCTTTTATCTCTCTCTTTCTAGTCCCTGGTTATTTCCTTTCATTTTAAGCTTGTCCAATTAATAGGAAAAACATGCTCTGTGTGTGTGTGTGTTTGTGTGTGTGTGTGTGTGTTTGTAAAATCAGTCTTCTTTGTTTTCAGGAGTTAATTACCAATTATATTTTTTGAATTTGATTCTCACTATGCATAATTTTACACAGAATTTTCTACACTCTTTTATTATTTTTTTTCACAAGAACTTCATTCTAGAAATCAGGTCAGGCTTATCATTTAGTGAGAGTGGAATCTGATGGAGCAAATTATGTCCCTTCTTTTTGGACATATCTTTTGAAATATCTCAATAGGAAGAAGCATTGATCTAAATTGTGGTAGCATTGGGCCTCTCAAAACGGATCACACTTCATGATATACCTTAAAATAGGCATATCCACTGGCAAGAGTAGAGATGTAGGTGAATTAAATAAATAGGTGGAATATACATATACATATATAAACATAAACATAAATATAAATAACAAGAAATATTAGCCTGAAATTGTCATCGTTTATAAGATAACTGTAAAGCCAGCAAGTTCTTCCACTTGGTTAAATTGTGCTATGGTCTATGGAAAAAGAAAGGATTTAATTCCCTAAGGTATAAGATAAAGATAGCTATTAAATTTTAAATAGAATAAAAATGTGTAGAATTTTATTCCAACCTGGCTTTCACTTCTGCCACTTCACAAAAACTGCTTTTATCAAGATTAACAGTGTCATCAACATTGCTAAGTCTATAGTCCCTTTTCAGTTTTCATCCTACTTGACTTATCAATAGCATGACTCATAGTTATAACGGCTTCCTCCTCTTGATAGCATTTCCTCATTTGATTTTCAGGACCCTACACATCCATGGTTTTCTTCCAATCACATCAATGTCTTTTCTCAGCCTCATCTGTTGGGTCATCCTCTACTTTCTGACCTCCTATCAAGTGTTCCAAGGCTTAGTTTTTTATTGTCTTTTCTAGCCACAATGACTTCTTTGGTAATTTAATTTAGTTTTATGACTTTTAAATGCTATCTATATGCCAATGACTCTTAAATGTTTATCTGCAGCCCACATGTCTTTATGAAACCCATATTCTCATATTCAGTTGCATCATCACTTGAATGTAAAAATAGTCTTCTCAAATTTAACATGTGTAAGCCTGATAGGTCCATCCCAAACTGCATTACCTACAGACTCCTCCATCTCCGTTAAAGAGATGGAATTCATCCTTCTAATTTCTCAAGCCAAAACCTGTAGACTCATTCCTGACTCCTCTCTCCTACACAACTGATACAAAAGAAAATCTTTCCGGCTGTACCTTTAAAATATATCCAAAATCTGTACATTTGTTGCCACTTCCCCTACTAGTACTCTGATCTAAAGCCATTATTCGGTAATATTATTATTGTCCCCTAATTGATTTCTCTGTGCCACCCTAGCCCCTCAGCTATCTTTCTCAATGATGCAACCATAATGATTCCTTTAGTCTAAGACATTAATGAAATCATGACACTCCTCTCCTTAAAATGCCATAATTGCTCCCCATTTTACATCAAATAATAGACAATGTTTTTAAAATGATGCACAAACTCTTCTGGATCTTGACCACGATTACCTCTCTGATGTCCTCTCCGACCACTCCTCTCTGGGCTCATTTGGCTCCAGACTCGCTGACTTTGTTGAGATTCTTTGCACATGTCATACAGTCTCCCACCTCAGGGCTTGCTGTTTCCTCTGCCTGCAACTCTCCTTTGGCCATGGCCAACTCCCTCACTTTCTTAGAGTCTTGTTCTCATACCATTGTTTCACCTGATCACCCCATTTACCACTGTAATCGGCCTCCATTTTGCACACTCAACAGTCCTTTATTCCACTCTACTTTCTCTTTTTTCCATTGGTTCTGTCATGCTGTACAACTTACCTATTTTTTATCTATATTTTTTTTTTAGAATTTGAGCATTCTGAGGGAGATAGTTGACTACTTGGTTCACTGAAGTATACAAACCACCCAGACCAGGTTCTGGTATGGAAAAGTGCTTGATTCTTACTCGCTGAATACATAAATGATAAATACATCAATTTTTTCATACATGTGAGTTTAAAATAAGTCTTTTATGAGGCATAGTTGTAACTTAGGAGAAATTTTTGGTATAGGTCATTTGAATTTCTATGATAGCCTTTTATAGTAAAGCCATTTGAAACATGAAGTTAAGAAATAAAAAATTGCTTGACTGAATGTTGAATGAAAGACTTCTAGACTTATCCATGTTATAGATTAGGGATATTGTGGTCTCTTTCATACATGCACAAAACCAAAACTATGTCTTTAGGCAGAGCACCAGAAATTTTAAAGCAAATATTATTTTTGATCAGTATACCTTATTATAGAAATGGTAATTAATAGATACCAATTTATTTTATAAAATATATTCTTCAACCTCCAAAGAACACTCACTTATTTTAATTAATTCCTAGAAATTTTAATAAAATTGACATAATTAAAACCAAATTGCCTTGTCATTTAAAAAACGTAAACATCAGTAATGTAATAAAACCCTGTAGGTTAATTATGTCTGCTCTATACCAAATAAATTCCCAATTGTTTGCTAAGTTTGATTCTGACAAAGAAAGTTCACTACAGTAACCTAGTTCTTTTCTAAATGCAAAGTGAAAGGCAGACTTGGAATAATTTGTTCTTTTATATCTTGCTTCAAAATTGCCAACAAAGACAGAGGTAACATTAATTGCCTCATCATACTTGCTTATGATTTTACATCTGATTAGTCTTGACAAAAAAAAAATGCGTGGCTTTTACATACTTTAGAAATTAGAACTATCTGAAAACTGCTTGTCAAGAGACTGCTGACTCAGTATAGTATTTTGTTATTAGTTTCTCTCACTTCCAGTTCATGGTAGATTTGCTAAACCTGATAGAAATATTTTAATAACAATTTAAACTTCAGTCACTTATTCTTTAAGGCCTTTCTCAATACTAATGCTTAGTCAAATTAATTTGTAGTTTCTCAATGTGCTTAAGTGACTTCTAATGTGTGTAGAAGAGACACATACCTTTAATACTCTACATAAAGATGGGTTCACTGGTTTGTAAAATGTTGGATAAAAACTATATGCAATGTTGTTACTTCAGCTATTTCTACAGGAAGTTGTTTTCTTATATTTTAGTCTGCCATTTTAGTTTTTTCCCTGACTGAAATTAAAATTTTTAAAAACATTAAAATTTATATGTGAGATCCAGATAATATAAAAAGATTTTTCCATCAAAAAAAGGGAGATATTCGATTTTGTAATGAAACATTAATTCACAAAAATATTCTTAATTTGAAGCAGTTACCTTTAAACTTGCCTATCTGTAGCTTAAGTAATTCAAACTTACACCCCCAAATGTAAATAATTTTACAACGTATATAATAAATGCACTTATGGTATATTATTTCAAATTAGGCAAATATTAGCTTAGAGGGACTAGTAGAAGTGTGTCCATGGATGTCTATATTCAGGGAGAGGCTTGCTAATATAAATAATGTAGCCTGAAAAATAATTTAATTTAATTTATTTTAAAGTGTACCTATATGGACCTGTATGCTATATGTGAAAAATACCTAATGTGTATTTTCCTGTGTAAATAGGGAGAGGAACTATTAAATAAAATATATCATGTAAATATACAATTTTTAAAAAACTCAACATTTTGAAATAGCAACATTTCATAGTGAAAATCAAGCAAGAACTTATTTTTAAAAAACCCATTCCGTTTTCTTTGTTTTGAAGATAAAGCATATTTAAAATTTAAAGTAAATGTGATTCGCATTGTTTTCTAGACTAAATTACTTGAATTCCAAAGTATAATGGCTCCATTAATAGTTCTATTGTTCTATGTAAGTAACTGTATTATTAACATTTATTGTTTCTGTTATGATCCAATGTTATTGAACCATGAAGAAAAACTTAATTCAATTAACATTTGGATTCATATAATAGCCAATATTGCACATATATAATGATATATTTCAAACAGAATTATCTTCTCACTGGATGATTTCATCAAACCTGATGGCTTTCAACACTCAATAACCTGCAAATAGTTAATTTCAGATATCATCTCGATCATAAGCTCCAGACTAGTAGACCTAAATTCCTTCTGAATGTATAATAATTATATCGAACTAAAGTTGGTCCCTCAATTTTAACAGTGGCTCCAAACCAGGAGAGTGATGAAGAGAGGGCTAAAGATGGTAGCTGCTTACTAGTCCAAATTAAAGTAAGAAAATGGAAGATTCCAAAAGGAAAATCTTAGAGAACAAAACTGATGTCAATAGAAAAAGCTTGATTATTATTTTTTTAGGGGCAAAATATAAAATATAAAAGAAAAATAATTAGAAACTCCAGGGAAAACAAATAATTGTTCAACAAAGATTTGGCTGAAACATGAAACAAAGTAACATGCAACATGATTGTCAACAACTGATGGCTTTTACGAAAGGCAAATACACTTTTTTCACATGACCTGGGCCTACTGGACCCAGGTAAAAGGAAGCCTAGTCTTAGCACATCATTGAACAATATCTATGTAATCATAATAATATGAATTTTTACATTCAATTCTTAATCAATTTATGAACAAAGCTCAGAAAACTTGGCTGTGATATCTTTTGTTATTTATTTTTATTTATTTATTTATTTATTTTAAGATTTTATTGGGGAACTGGGGGAGGGGAAAAGCGTTGGCGAATCGGGGAAAGGGAACAGAGAAGTTGCTGTCCTTTTTTTCTTCAGTCTAGTTGTGGGGGATGTTGCCTCACTGGCCCATGTTGGTATTAACATTGTGCTCTTCCCAGGTGAGACAGTCGCTCACCAGCCATTGGACGGCCGCTAACGGGGGCTCGTGGCAGCTCACGAAAGCTCACGCCAGCTGCCGACCAGACCCACTGCAGCCTATGCCATCACCAGCGACTCACGGCAGCCCAGCTCCAGGTCGAGCTGTTGCTCACCATCACATCTGTAGAGAGCGCAGCATCACTGGCCCTCATGTGAGATCTGAACCAGGGTCCCAAGCCAACTCTTAAGCAACGCGCCACTTGGCCGGCCCAGTTGTGATATCTTAATGTAAATAATATTATCCTCATGATAAGTGGAACCTAGAGGAATTTAAGATATGACAAGTATATGATGCTAATACCCTCAGCTTTAAAGGGTCATTCACAGATTTCAGAATTTAGTGGATCAGACAGAGATTGAAAGTATCATCTATAATTACAAATGAAACCAATGGAGAAACCAGTGCAAACAAAAAAGAAACAAAGCCCACATGTGTGCACACACATATATATGTGTGCTTATAAGACATTATATAGTAGAGACTGTAAGTTAACTGAATCCATAACTTTCACATCAAGGGATCACTTATTATTTTTAAAAGCTGATAAAGCAAGGAAACAGGATATGACTATAAAAACATGTGACTTTAAAAATGTGCAATGAGGTACACAGTTTTCCAAAATTCCTTTAGAGAGTGAATGAATGAAAAAGTTTCAAGACCCCTGGTCTAACCTCCTTAGCTTGGCTTGCACAAGCCTTGGGCTTGTCATTCAAAGACCTTCTCCTGTGTGTCTTTATATTCCCTACACTAGCAACAATACAGTCCTGCACTAGCAACCTTTTCCCTTTCTGGAACGTGCCTTCTTTCTACCCTTCAGGCCTCTCATACTTGACTCTCATCATCCTCTTTACTCAGCAGACTCCTTAGACTTCCTGTTTCCTGGGAAGGCCTCCCTGACGGCCTCTGATCTCTGTTGCGGCCATTTCCGATGGATTGCAGTTCTTCGCCTCTTGAGGTACATCTTGCATTCCAAGGTAACTTGTGCTTCGTGCTTTACCTTCCTCAATAGATCCTATGACAACAAACTTTGTTGTAACACCCAACGTAGCAAAGTGCAAAACACAAAGCAGATACTAAGAAAGTATACGTTAATTTGCAATCTTAACAATGACCTGAAATGAACTAATAAAAAATATGTGCAGTGTGATCAGGGGCCAAGTAACCAATATACTATATCATTCTTATATGAAAAATATTCATCAACTAAAATCATTTTATATGAAAAGCATTCATCAAGAAAGCAAAAAAGTACTCCATATTATATTTAATATCGTTTTTTTGTAAAAGTTGTATATTTCAAAGTCAACATCTGACTCAGAATGAATACTCAATAGGTATTTATTGGAAGATGGATTAATGCATAATGTCATGTTTAAAACTTCAGTCTCTAAAGGTGGACATTAGGGTTCTTGGAATTGGCTGTGTGAAATTTATCAACCCCTGAAAGCTTCAATTTCCTTATCTGTAAAACAGGGATTCTATTATTATCTGTGTCTTTGGATTGTTGTAAGGATAAGAAAAGATAATGCAACTGTTCCTGGAAGGCAGTAAGCACTAAGTATTAGATATTATTATTAGGTTTTAGACACTCAAAGAGAGATCAAAACTATATTGCTGATCTCCTTAAGCTGAAACATGTTGATCAGTGTTCACCAACTTCCCAGAGTGTACACTTATCTGTGGAATAAAATATAGCCTAGAAAACTAGGGTTTTTGATTGCTGATTTGTTTGCTCCCAGGCTATGTCTACAGTAGGTCATGTTTGTCTTTGTACCACTTTGAAACACTTTTTCGTTGTTGTTGTTGTTGTTGCTGTAGGACTTTTCACCTCCACAGGTACCCAACTCTCTTTTTACCCTCATAGTTGATCAGTGGAGTACCTTGACCCTTATGACTGTTTCTTTGGGTAGCCTCATGATAGGATTTATATATATATATATATATATATATATATATATATATATATATATATATGTATATGTCTATTTCAATTTTTGCCACTAGGAGCAAAATGTTTGAGAACATAGTGAGAGAGATTAGGAACACTTAATAAGATTTTTTAAAATATATTAATCACTTAGATAGCATTTCACAAAGCTTTCTAATATCTTATCTCAAATGGGTAAAGAATTCATCTAGGAATTTCAGCTTAATAGAGTTAATATATGTAGTTTTAATCTGAGTGATGTTTTTAGCTGTTACCTTGAGATCCTAAAATATAGGGGGCTGTTGATACTCTGAGTTTAGCTAAAACTGCCTATACTCTTTTTTCTTATTTATTTCAATTGCTTCATTGAGTCATAATTGGCATGTAACATTGTGCAAGTTTAAGATGTACAACATGTTGACTGGATACACTTATACATTACAAAATGATCACCACCTTAGCATTAGCTTTTTAGCCATCACATCACAGAATTACCATTTCATTTTTGAGTTGAGACTACTTAAGATTTACTCTCTGAGCAAATTTTAAGCATACAATACAATATTATTAACAGTAATCATGCTATACATTAATCCCCAAAACTTATTTGTCTTATAGCTGGAAATTTGAACCTTTGCTCAACATCTCCTGATTTATCCCACCCCCTACTTCCTGGTAACCACCATTCTACTCTCTGTTTCTATGAGTTTAGTTTTTTTGGATTCCCCATACAAATGACTTAGTGCTTGTTTTTCTCTGACTTATTTCACTAACATAATGCCCTCAAGGCACCCATGTTATCATACATGGCAGTAATTCCTTCTTTATGACTGAATAATATTCTTTGTATAAATATTTTCTTTACTCATTCTTATTTACTTGTTTCCATGTTATGAATACTGCTGCAGTGAACATGGGAATACAGGTATCTCTTCAAAATCCTGATTTCATTTCCTTTGAATATATATACCCAGAAGTGGGATTGCTATGTCATATGGTAGTTCTGTTCTTTTAGTTTTTTTCTTTTATTTTACTCTAATACATTTAAAATATTATTTTCATGTGTAAAATATTAAAAATCAGTTAACAACAAAGTTTTACATTCTTTTTCATGCTGCATCTTTTTTAAGGTTTGTATTTAAAAATATAACTAACATACATTATATTACTTTCAGGTGTACACCATCGTTGTTCAACGTTTATATAACTAAGAAGTGATCATCATAAGTCCAGCAACCACCTGACTGCATACCACACTATCACAGTATTATTGACTATATGCCCTATGCTATACATTACATCCCAATGACGTTATTTGTTTTATACCAAAAAAATTGAACCCCTTATTTCCCTTCACCTTTTCCCCTTTATTTTAAATTTTTCAATTACAGTTAACATTCAATATTATTTTATATTAATTTCAGGTGTTCAGCATAGTGGTTAGACATCTGACCACTTTGAGAAATGATCCCCCCAACTAGTCCAGTACCCACCTGGCACTATACATAGTTATTACCATATTATTGACTATATTCCCTATGCTTTACTTTACATCCCCATGATTATTTAGTAACTACCAATTTGTACTTCTTAATTCCTTCACCCTGTTCCCCAGCCCCTCTTCCATCTATCACCCTGATAAATCTAGTACCCATCTGACAACATACATAGTTATTACCATATTATTGACTATGTTCCTTATGCTGTACTTTACATCCTGTGACTACTTTGTAACAACCAATTTGTAATTCTTAATCCCTTCCCATTTTTCACCAACCCCCTCAACCCTTCTCTTATCTGGCAACCATCAAAATGCTCTCCACATGTATGAGTGTGTTTCTGTCTTATTTATTTGTTTATTTTGTTCTTCAGATACCACATATAAGTAAAATCACATTGTATCTGTCTTTCTCCATTTGAGGTACTCCACTCAGCATAATACCCTCCAGGTCCTTTCATTTCCCTGCAGATGGCAAGAACCCATTCCCTTCCATGGCCCATCAATACTCCATTGTGTGTGTATGTGTGTGTATGTGTATACAGATACACATACACACAATACACATACACACACATACACACCACTTCCTTTTTATGCATTCATCCATCACCAGACACCCAGGCCAACTCCACATCTTGACTACATAAACAATACTGCAATGAATATATGGACGCACACGTCCCCTTGAAATAGTGTTTTGGGTTTCTTTGCATAAATACCCAGAAGTGGGATTACTGGGTCCTTCTTTGTCTCTTGTTATACTTGTAGCCTTTGTATTAAAGTCTATTTTATCTGGAATAAGTATTGCTACCCCACCTTTTTCTTTTCCATTTTCATTTTCAGAAAATAACTTTTTCCATTTCTTTACTTTTCAGTCTCTGTGTCTTTCAATCTGATGTGAGTCTCTTATAGGCAGCATATGTAAGGGTTTTGTTTTCTTGTCCATTCAGCCACACTGTGTTTTTTATTTGAGTATTTAATTCATTTGTATTGAAAATAATTTTCGATAGATATGTAGTTATTTTCATTAAATTATTCATTTTTATTTTTTTTTCTTAAAGAAGTTCCTCTAACATACCTTGTTAATACTGGTTTGGTGATGATGAACTCCTTTAGCTTTTTCTTGTCTGGAAAGCTCCTTAACTGTCCTTTTATGTAAATGATAGCCTTGCTGGGAAGAATGATCTTGGTTGTAGGTTCTTGCTTTCATCACTTTGGATATTTCCTGCCAATCCCTTCTGGCCTGCAAAGTTTCTGTTGAGAAATCAGCTAAAAAGCTTATGGGGGCTCCCTTAAATGTTCGTTGCCTTTCTCCTGCTGCTTTTAGGATTATCTCTGTTTTTTTAAACTTTGCCATTTTAATTATAATGTGTCTTGGAGTGGGCCAGTTTAGGTTTATCTTTTTTGGGACTTGTGATTCCTAGGCTTGTATGTCTATTTCTTTTCCCAGGTTAGGAATGTTTTCAGTCATTATTTCTTTAACTAGGTTTTCAATCTCTGCTTTCTGTCTTCTCCTTCTGTTACCCCTATGATGAAAAAGTTGATACACTTAATAGTTTAAGTCTCTTAAGCTATCCTCATTTTTTTTAAATTCTCTTGTTTTTTTGCTGTTCAGTTGGGTGTTTTCTGTTACTGTGTCTTCCAACTCACTTATTTGATTGTCTGCTTCATCTAGTCTGTTGGCGATTTCTTCTAGTGCATTCTTCATTTGAGTTATTGTATTCTTCAGTTCTGACTGGTGCTTTTTTATGGTTTCTATGTCTTTTATTTTTTTTATGATTGCTATCTCTTTATTGAAGTTCTCACTAAGTTCCTTGAGCATCCTTATAAACATTATTTTTAACTCTGTCTGTGGTAGGTTACTTGCTGCCATTTCATTTAGTTATTTTTATGGAGTGTTCTCCTGTTCTTTCATTTGGGGTATATTTCTTTATTTCCTCATTTTGGCTGCCTCTTTGTTTCTATGTATTAGGTGGATCTGCTATGTCTCCCAGTCTTACCATATGGCCTTATGTAGTAGGTGCCCTGTGGGGCCCAGGCTTCCTGGTCACCTGCAGGGGGTGCCCCAGGGCTGAGGACTGTCCCTTGTGTGGGTTGTGTGTACCCTCCTGTTATATTTAAGCTTTGATTGTTATTGGCATATCAGTGGGTGGACTGACCATTAGGCTAACTGGCTGTGGGGTTTGGCCACATCCACAACTTATGGGCTGTTGCACAGGAAGCTTACCACACTGAGTGGGATTTGCCACAGTGAGCACTGGTGCCTGTTGAGACTGCCCTTTGAGTGTGTCACTTATGGGGCTAATGGAGTAATGCTCTGCTTGGTCTGAAGCCAACCTCTAAGTATTTTGGTTCTGGGGCCCCTTGGGAGTGGCTGTGGTGCAGGTCCAAGACAGCCACTGCCTGTGACCAATCAAGGACTACCTGGTAGAGCTACAAAGCAATCCACAGTTAGTTGCTGCCCGTGCTAGACCTTGAAGAATGTGGGGGAGGCCAAGCTATGAATCGAGGATGGCTCCCTCCAGTACCAGGTCTGGGGTATTTCCACAAATAGCCAGGACACATCAAGTTCTGCTGTCAGTTGCAAACACCTGTAAGTTCAACCTCTAGTAAAGCCTTGTGTTGCATGGAGTTGGGTTTGGCAGGGTCTCAGTGAGTCACCAGGGTGGAGGAAGCAGATCTCACCACACCAATTCAGATTCAGATTTGGCCATGGGCACAGGGGAAGGCTCAACATAGGAATGATGGAACCCGCTGTTATTCTGACTAAATCCAAAGTCATATTAATGTTAAAATCAAGTAATTTGTTATAATAACTTTATAACTTATTTGTAACTAATTTTAACAGTAATTAAGTACATGAATATGAAAAATACAAAGAAGCAATAATTCATATTATTTTAAACCACTATATTAAAAACCACTATATTTGCAATGGTGATTTTAAAAGTGTTAGCTTTCTTGGTGAAACTACTCTATTATTGTGCATTTTATATTACATAAGAATAAATGAATTATGGAAATATTCTGGCTTTTCAGAAAACAAAATATTATATGCTGAATTGTCATGAAATTAAAAGTAAAACATGGTATCTTATTTGCCTTCTCAGTATTTGGATTATTTTGGACAACCAAAATTATGGAAGTGTTTGAGCAACTACTATATTCAGAATAGACTGAAAAGTTTAGAATCCTTCAGCCTTGAAATAATGAAAATAGACATGCATAAAATCTCTGCTAGCATGAAGTTTATTGGTAAGATGAACACTTGTTTAATCAAATCATAGACTGCTAAAAAGAAAAAAATGCATTGGGGATTTAGTTCAAAATTCCACAGAGTAATCCCAAACAGAAGTTTCTTTGTGTTCATTGTTTTCAAACCAGTGCGTCGAAACTTTTCTCTCCTTTCCACTATGGCTTTTGAGCACTGCATGCCCACTTTGTCCTCATTGTGACATTTCCTCAGTCATGAATCATATTCATCATTAACACACTCTTACAGAGCAGTGCATAATATGAAGACTATTGTCATTTAGTGTTAGGAGTTCAGGGATAAAAAACATAAATTGGAAGGAATCATCTTTTATTATGCTTAATCAAAGAATCTATTCTGATTGGTTTAAGGAAGAAAGGTACTTTCTGGTTAGATTTCAGCTTGAGACCCCATTTACAGTTTAAATTTTGTTCTCAGAAAAAAAAACTGTTTGTTTCTCAATTTCTTCCTTACCTTTCTGATAACTGGCTATTTAACTTCCTCATAGATGTTACTTGCAGCCAGCAAGTCACAATATGAGTATGTAGCATATTTACTCATTTATTCAAATGTATTTATCCAACATTTTTTCTGTGTTATTCTCTTTGTGAGATGCTATAAAACCAGAGAAAGATAGACAATGTCCCTGCTGTCATGGAACTTTCTACTAGTGAAGAAGGTAAAAGTTGTGTAGTAATTACAATAAAATATGATGAGGGCTACGATGGAGAAGGGAGAAGGTGATATGGAAACATGTGAAACAGGACACTCAGCTTGGGGAAAGTGAGTATTGTAGGTAGAGTATGAACATACAGAATATAAATAGGGTAAACTAAGAAGGATTATATAGACTGGAAAGGAGTTGGCCAAATGTGAGGCAGAAGAATCAGGCAAAGGGTAGATATATTACAAATATGAACTTTATAAAAGTAAAAACAGTGAAAAGATCTTGCTTTCCAATTTTGAATATAAGGCAATTATATTTTCAATACGAAACAATCATATTGGCAAATGGGTTGAAAGTAAGTGAGAATGAAGACAATCAGAGCAGTTTGAAAGCTTGTTGCAGTGGCCTGAGTAAGAATTTGCCTAAACTAGGGAAGTGCCAGTCAAAAGACATGGAAACATGAAAGTTTTTTAAATAACGTAGAATTTTAAATACTTGGCTCCTTATTCTACTGTTGTCACTCTCTGAGCCATCTGGGTCCATTTCTTTCTTTTTTTTTTTTAAGATTTTTATTGGGGAATTGGGGGGATGGGAACAGCGCTGGAGAATTGGGGGAAGGGGAACAGACAAGTTGCTGTC